>NW_028134476.1:0-74118 GCF_964662115.1 Mustela nivalis | reverse complement strand
AGCAAGATATTGTAATACCACAGAAAGACTAGATTAAAGGAACAGAATATATATTATCAATTATATTTTATATTTAATATAAAAGCAAAAGCAATACAAGAGAGCAAAATACAATCTTTTAAACAAATGGTTCTGGAGTAATGGTGAAGCTAAATGTAAAAATATAAAATAAAAATAAAATAAAATAATAAAATAAAATAAATCCTGGCAGATATTATACGCTCTTCACAAAAATTAACTCAGATTGGATTATAAACCTAAACATGAAACATGTGGAAGGTAATATAGAAGAAAATTTAAATGACCTTGGTTTTGGAAATAACTTTAGCTACAAAAGCACAAGCACTGAATTTAAAAATGTCTACTCTGTGAAACAATGCCAAGAGAATGAAAAGGCAAAGCAAAAGAAAAAATTTGCAAAATACACATCTGGCAAAGGACTGTTAATCAAAAAGACACAAAGACCCCTTAAAACTCAACAATCGTGGAAAAACCTGATTAAAAATGAGCCAAAGACCTTAGCAGATACCTCACAAAAGAAAATATTACAGATGGCAAATAAGCATATAAAAAGATGCTTCACATCATATGTCATCAGGAAAATGCAAATTAAAACAAAAAAGAGACACCAGTACATACCCAGAATCCAGAACACTGACAACAGAACACGAAATGTTGGTGAGGATGTGGAGCAACAGGAATGTTCTTCCATGTCTATTGAGAATAAAGAATGGAAAACAACTTGGCAGTTTCTTACAAAACTAAACATATTCTTGCCAGATGATTCAGCAGTAGCAGTTCTTGGTATTTATCCAAAGAAGATGAAACCTATACCCACAAAGATGTCTATAGTAGTTTTATTCATTACTGACAAAAGCTTGGAAGCAACCAAGATATCCTTCCATAGGTGAAAGGACAAATAAAATATGGTTTTTTAAAATTTTATTTATTTACTAACAGAGATCACAGGAAGGCAGAGAGGCAGGCAGAGAGAGAGGAATGGAAGCAGGCTCCCTGCTTAGCAGAGAGCCCACTGTGGGACTCAATCCCAGGAACCTGGAATCATAACAAAGAAATGATGATAAATTCCTTAAAAGACTCAAAGTTGTTCTTGACTGGTATGTTTCAAGCTCTATTCCTGGTTTGAGGACAGTTTTTAACAGGCTTGTCACTGTAGAAATCAGCTGGATGTTTAGAGGCTATCAGAACTGTGCAAAAACCTTGAAGGGGTAAAGATTGAAAATCCTTTAGAGAGATTAGCTCCCTAAGGCATTATTCATCCACACATTTTCCTCCAAACAATTAAGGCTGATGGATGAGGGGCACCTGAGGGGCTCTCTCATCACGTGGGTGGTGGGTTAAGCCTCTGCCTTCATCTCAAGTCATGGTCTCTGGGTCCTGGGATCCAGCCCCACATCCAGCTCTGCTCAAAAGCCTGCTTCCCTCCCTACTTGCCTGCCTCTCTGCTTACTTGTAATCTCTCTCTCTCTCTCTCTCTGTGTCCAATAAATAAATAAAATCTTAAAAAAAAGGCTGACGGATGCTAAATTATGAAAACTGCTCCCTCCAAATGATGCTTCTTCATAAGGTTTTAAGAATTTAAAATTGTAAGAATTTAAAATTGAAACTTGATCGTAGGATTTATCTTATACAATAACAACAAGTGATGGCAGTTATTATTAGTTCTGAAGTATTTGTGATTCTGAATTCTTGGCCTCATTAGTAAATTTATTTTTAATAAATTATTTAATATATAATTATATATATAATATATATTATATATTACATATATATTATACATATATATATAACATATATATATAATATATATAATAAATTCATTCATTCATTCCTTATTTATTTATTTATTTATTATTTATTATTATTATTTATTCATTTATTAACTCAAACACAAGAAAATGAATGACCTGATTGAAAAATTGGCAAGGACTAGAACAGACACCTCACTTAAGAAGATATTGAGCTGGCAATAATGATATGAACAGATGCTGTGATGATCCACAGCATGTCTAATTAAGGAATTGTAAATTAAAAGAACATGAGGGGCACCTGGACGGCTCAGTGGGTTAAGCCGCTGCCTTTGGATCAGGTCATGATCTCAGGGTCCTGGGATCGAGTTCCACGTTGGGCTCTCTGCTCAGGAGGAGCCTGCTTCCCTTTCTCTCTCTCTCTGACTGCCTCTCCGTCTTCTTGTGATCTCTCTCTGGTAAATAAATAAATAAAATCTTTTTTAAAAATAAATAAATAAATAAGACAATGATCTATCACTACACATCTATTAGAATGGCTAAAATCCAAAATACTGACAACATAAAATGCTTTTGACGATGAGGAACCAGAGAAACTCTCATTCATTCTGGTGAGAACACCAAAATGGTGCTACCACTTTGGAAGACAGCTGGGCAGTTTCTTACAAAACTAAACATATTCTTACCATATGATCCAGCAATCATGCTCCTTGGAACTCACCCAAAAGAGCGACAACTTTGTGTACACAGAATTCTGCATATAAACCTGTGTTTGTAACAGCTTTACCCATAAGTGCCAAGAGTTGGAAGTAACCAAGATGTCCTTCAGGAGGAGAATGGATAGATAAACTGTGGTCCATTGAAACAATGGGATATGATTCAGCGATAAAGAGAAATGGCTATCAAGCAATGAAAAGACAAGGAACAAACTTAAAATCCGTCATAATAAGAGAAAGAAGTCAATTTGAAAAAGCTTCATGTTGCAAGGTTCCAACTATATGACCTTCTAGAAAAGGCAGAACTATGCAAATTGTATAAAAGTCAGCGGTTTGTAGCAGTTAGGAGAGAAGGAGGATGAACAGGCAGAGCACAGAGGATTTTTAGGCCAGTGAAAATGTTCTGTATGATATGCATGATATTTTAGATATATATCACTACACATTTGTCAAAATGCATAAGATACTATACCAAGAGTGAACTCTATGAGAAAAGGTTTTTTTAAGATTTTATTTATTTATTTGACAGGCATCAAAGCAGGCAGAGAGGCAGGCGGGGAAAGCAGGGGTTGGGGGAAAGCAGGCTCCCTGCCAAGCAGAGAGTCTGGTCTGGGGCTCGATCCCAGGACTGTGAGATTATGACCGGAGCCGAAGGCAGAAGCCTTAACCCACTGAGCCACCCTGGTGCCCCACCAAGAGTGAACTCTAATGTAAACTGTGGACTTTGGGGTGATAATGATGTGTCAGTGTAGGGTCAGTGAGCGTGAAAAATTATTACCGTGGTACAGGATGTTGATAATCGGAAGGCTGTGTGTATGTGGGGAAAGGGAATTTTACTTTGATCCCCAAACTACTCTAAAAAATGCAGTCTGTTAAAAAAAAACTTTATAGGGGCGCCTGGGTGGCTCAGTGGGTTAAGCCGCTGCCTTCGGCTCAGGTCATGATCTCAGAGTCCTGGGATCGAGTCCCGCATCGGGCTCTCTGCTCGGCAGAGAGCCTGCTTCCCTCTCTCTCTCTGCCTGCCTCTCCATCTACTTGTGATTTCTCTCTGTCAAATAAATAAATAAAATCTTTAAAAAAAAAAAAACTTTATAATGCAATATAATACAAAACAAGAATGCATATCAAGAGAGAAATAATGTTTAAAGGGAACAAAGAACTTCAGTAATGTGTACAGCCAGTGGCTAGAATCCCTGCCTCTTGAGACCCTGTGCTAGAACGCCGCCAGAACCATATAGAACTATGTTAGTCTTTCTCGGAAGCCAACAAGTGTTAGCCCAGTTAAGAGCCCAGTAACAATAAGTCACGGTATGTTATAATGATTATCAATATTTTTGAAGACTTGTCAAGTTCCTTTTTGAGTAACCCTCACCCCACACTTAGAGAAAATTATCTGAGGTTCACCACTTTGAAATTCCTAATTGTTGTCCACATTTACAATAGCCAAAAAAAAAAAAAAAAAAGCTTTTTATTAACAAAGTGTTCAGAAGGGGGCGCCACTGAAAACAATGAGAGTTTTCGCTGCCAGGACAATTTTGTTGCAGAAACAGCTGAAAGCACTCAGGTCGGACAGAGCCAAAGGATGGAGAGATTTTTAAATTTACAAAAACCAAACCAAATCAAACCAAAACAAAAATCAAAACCAATGGCCAAGATTTCAAGTTTGCTACTAAAGGTATGACATTCTCCTAGGACATGCACGTGACTTGATCAATATATTTATATATTTATATATTTATATTTGAAGAAGAAGGTACTATTTGATGCAGCAAATCCACGTTGATTAAAAATTACGAGATATGGGGCTCCAGGGTTGCACAGTGGTTTAGGCCTCTGCCTTCGGCTCAGGTCATGATTTCAGGGTCCTGGGATGGAGCCCCACATCGGGCTCTCTGCTCAGCGGGGAGCCTGCTTCCCCCCGCCCTCACTCTGCCTGCCTCTCTACCTACTTGTGATCTGTCAAATGGGTAAATAAGATCTTTAAAAAAAGAATTACTAGGTGTGAAATCATCGAGGGTATGGGAAGGAAAATGATTTCACCTGATCAGACTAGGAAGCGCTTGAAGCCTGAATTAAAGTGCTACTAAAAGAGTAAAGACCAGGGAAATATATGGGGAAAAATCCCTAGAAAAACAGCAATAATAACTGGCTGCTCTTTATTGATCCAGATCCTTGCGGTAGGCAAAGAAGGGCTGGTTTTAGCCAGAGGATGATCTCCGTTTGTCTTCATGATCTGGCATTTCCTGCAAGCCAGGCATGGGGCTCTGCACTAGAGCTGCAAATGCTGGGGAGCCATCACTGTCCCTTTTGTCTTGTCAGGGGGCCAACGGGCATGTCCATGGTGCAGTGTGACAGGCTTTACCACAGGGAGATAAAAGACTGCCAAGGGTAGGTTGGAGCTGGGAAAAGCCACTTAGGAGCAGATTTTCAGGGGAGGGGATAGACATGGGCAAAGCGAAAAATGTGGATGAGTGTGTCAAGTTTCAAAGTGCCAGGAGGCAGCACAGTGCATTCGGGAAACTACAGCAAGTTCATTGACAACTGACAGCTGATCGGGCAGCATCACCTGGGGATGGAGGCTGAGCCCCGGGGTTAACACTGGGGATGAGATGGTTTGTACACTATTCCAAGGAGGTGAGGCACGACACTGTGGGGGCACAGGGAGCTACCAGAGGATTTCAAATATCAGAATCATAACCATAATAGAGTATTTAATTGCATCCTAGCTTTCATCAAGGGTAAGATGCACTATAGTTTATGTTCGACTAAGAAAGAGAAATGCTGTCAGTTAAACTAGGATATGTCCTCAAGTGCAAGGTGCGTGCCACCTTAAGAGATATTAGAATGGGGGGGGACAAATCTTAGAACAAGTAAACTGTGGTACTAGAATAATTAAGAAAGGTCGAACGCTTGGATCAACAAAATAAGTGATTATTGCTTACCATGTGCCCCAAACTATATTAAGTCTTAGAACAAGAGACGTTCTCATCTTGATGCCACGCAGCTGTTAGACCCAAGGTACAGAGGGCAGTAGCCAACGACCAGCAGGCCCCAAGTGCCATGTGCAGACTCTAAGAGCAACTGCCTTTGAGAGAGGAAACGGTTGAGAGTGGGCTTTCTGAGGTAGAGAATTACTAGCTGGGAAAGTAGGAAAATTGACACAGAATCAGAATTGATGCCCCTACATGACAGAGTTGGTGAAACTTCCCATCTCAGAGAACTTGATGCTTCTCAGAAATGTATTTTTCATTTTGGACAGAACATTCAGGATAAATATGATCTGTTCGAGATCCTGGTTCAATCATCAGGACTGTTTCTTAGGCTTCACTGGCACAAGAAAAGGGTTTTGATAGTGCAGGGTAAATCCTGACAAAAGCAAAGCACGATATCTATGAAAAACTAACCACTCAGAAGAGAACAACAGATAAAAGGCCAGGCCGACCTGACCCTGCAGGATAGGTAAGCTTGGTCCGGCAACAGGGGTAGAGGGGAAGTGCCCATCTCCTGCTAGAAGAGCTAGAGAAGACCCCTTCTGGAGAGACCACCAGGAGAGGAGAGCAGTAAGTGCTGATGATGAAGAATATTTTAATCAGCAGAGAAGTTCAAAATGACAAAGTTCCAGGATCAGAGTAAACATATGGGATTAAAAAATAAAAAATAAAAAACAAGATTTTTTTGAAAGGACTTTTTTTTTTAAAGGACTTTAAACAAAAGTCCTTTTTAAGCGACAGTTGGCTGTTTAAACCAAAAGTACAACAAACTGAGAGAATCGCCACATTGTTTATTGGGGTAGAAAGTTCCTGGAATGTAGAAAGACCCATTCTGCAGAGGAAAGAGTAGAATCACTAACAGGCCTCATGCCTTGCACAGCCAATGGCTAGAATTCCTGCCTCATGAGACCATTTTAAAAGCTCTACTCATAATGGAATCGAAGGTGTCATTTCCCTATAATTTTATATATGTCATTAATTTGCTGCAAAGCCCAGTAGCACTGGGAGGAGAAACTGGGACCAAAGAGTGAGCATCCTGTTTGACAGGGGGGACCAGGCACCTCTTCTTCAGATGCAGGGGGAGCCCTGGCGTGCTGACTCCTCCCTTCTTCCTTTCCCCTTTCCTCCCTCCATTGCTCTCCCTTCCCCTCTCTCCTTCCCTGGTGGTGCCCTTTCCTGATGCCCACTTCATCCCTTATCTTTTCTTACATGCCTGTCTTCTAGAGTTTCTTCTCTCCTCCCAATTACTTCCCTTCGTCTGAATCTCCTCCATGGTCCCTTTTTCCCTGCTCTCTGCTCTTCCTCCCCTTCGCTGGCCCCTGTTCAGCTCCATCCAGACTGCAGGCAGAGCTGGACTAACACGCTCACTCACTAGCTCAGCCACCCTCCAGAGAAGTCACTCTTCCATGGCCACCTTCCTGACCCCCTGGTCCTTTCTCCACTTATTCAGCTATTGCTCTGAAGTCTGAGGAGGACAGAGCGGGGCTGCCGCAGAATCAGGCCAGAGGAGAAACCAAACCATGTATCCACACTGTCCCCCAGTACTGCTGCTCTGAGAGCTTTCAGAGTCCTCAACAGGGTTAGGATTTAGGGGCTTCTTCAGAACCGGGAGTGAAAACAGCCATAGGTCAAATGAAATGCTATGGCCCCCACACAAAAATAATAATCACAAATGAAAACTAAATTAACTCTGAAGTCCCAAAGTCAAAGAATTGCCTTGAAACTGTCACTAGAAAGCACCCAAGGCCTCACTCTCTGGGTTCTGGGTGCCCTGGGAATGGCAGGAGGCTCTGACCCCCTTCCCTCTTCATCCACTCCCAAACAACGTCCTCTGAGGTGGTCTTCAAACTTCCTCTGAGAAACTGTCTCTCAGAACTGTAGGCCCTCGGCTGCTGCGACGAATGAGGGTGATGTCAGGACCTGATGGGCAGCTTTACCAGGAGACTGTGGCTTCTGGATGCAGTCCTCAGGTCCCATGGTCTGGGTGAGATCTAGGTCTTTGAGAGGAGGAGGACAAATGAGATTTCAGATTTTGAGTTGATTCTAGGATGATTAGTGCTTTGGAGGGCATTGGGTGAAGGTATTTTGCACACGGGAAGGACATGAATTTGGGGAGCCAGAGAGTGGACTGTTAAGAGCTGACCTGCATTACCCCCAGAAACCTTGCTGCTGTCCTTATCTCTGGTACCACAGAACGTGACCTTATTTGGAACTAGAGTCCTTACAGATGCAATCACATTACAGTGAGGTGGTTAGAGTGGGCCCTAATCTCCTGTAACTGACCTCCTTATGTAAAGGGAAAATCTGGACAGAGAGATGCCCCTACTGTCAGTGGTGGGCAGTGCATGAACTTCTAGAACCCTGACAGTAGTGGAAAACAGACTCAGGCTGGGCACTCGGTAAATGGGAGCTCTAGTGGAATTTCAGATGAAGATGCTGTGGACCTCAGCTTCCCAGGTCATAGTGACATTAGGATTTCAAATTCAAATCAGAGATGAAAGAAACATCTGGACTCGGTCCTCAGGTACACACAGTATTCTGAACTGAGACTAGAACCAGAGACCATTCTAATGAAAGGCCTCCACAGGTGGGCTCTCACAGGTGGGCTCCAACTCAGTTTCCTGTATATTCATTGATGAAATCGCTCTGCAGGTGAACATGCAGAACAAAACCATTTAATAAAAGTGACAAGGAGGAGAGGAAAGGGAGGCCAGAAGGCATGTGAATGTGGAGAGAGGAAGAGGGGGGCGGGGGACACACAGGACTGAGAATCCCTCCCTGTGCTCCTTGCTGCCAGGGAGGTCTGAGGGACTAGTTTCTACCTGGGATCCCAAGTCCAGAACAAAAGTGGCGGGGCCACAGCTCGGGATGAGGGAAGGGGGTCCTCGGCACCCGCACGTGGGGGTGCCAAACGATGGGGGCTATTGCGCTCGCTGGGGGGGCACCTCGCCTGGCTCCGTCCCCGCCCGACCCCGTGGGGACCCGGGTGCGGCGCTTCGTCCGGGGTGGTCCCGCTGCCCCGGGGGTCGCGGGAGGCTGGGTCCCGACACCCCCGCGAGCTCACGGCCCGCGCTTTCTGCTCCAGGTGAAGGCGCAGCGCGGTGTCATTTTACCTGCTCCCAGAGGGTCATCCGGGGAAGCCTTGGGGCGGGGCGGGGCAGTGGGCCGCGGGAGCGGGACAGCGCGGCCTCAGGGGCTGGGCTGGAGCGCGGGAGGGTGGGGCTCCTGCAGTGCCGACTGGGCCGCAGCAGAGCACCGTGGCGCTGCGCGCCCCTCCTCCGCCAGCCCCTCCACCTCCTCTCAGACTCTCCATCGCTTCCTCCGCGAGCTCACTTCCCGCTTCGGTAATTAGCAAAGCCCCTTCTCGGGGCCGCCCCCGCCCTCACCCCCATCCCCCTCCGTCCTGAGGTGCGGGCCCAGGGCAATGGCGCCAGCGAAGCCCCGGGGGCCTGGGAGCCTGGCCAGCGCCAGCGCTGGGCGGCCTCCTAGCCTGGCTCCCCAAGGCGTGTCCGCCTGCTGCCTGGCTGCAGAAAGATCATCTGCCCTAAACCCCGGCTCGGGTCACTTCGCTGGCTTCCTGATTGTGCCCAAAGCCGGGAACCAGCTTCCCCAGCACAGGCCTGGGCTGAGATGCCTGCCCGCAATCTGTTTGAGCAGTTTCCTAGTTTCCATGCAAGGTCTCCCATTGCATCATGGTACGCGGGAATCACTTCGACCTGGATGTTTGGGTTTTTTGTTTGTTTTTTGATTATTGGTTATTACATGACCTCCATGGTAGGTGCTCCACAAAGGGAGTGAAAAGAGGACGCCTGATACATAGGCATATGGCCATTCTAGAAAAAGAGCTTGGGGTTCTCTGGGAAGCGCGGCATTGGTCCTTGCACTATGTTTTAATAGAAATGGGATTATGCACCAACTTACTTAAATGAGCATAGTTTGAAATCGTTTACTGAGAATAAATATTTAAAACAGTTATATTTTAGTTATATTTAGTTATATTTTAACTAAATAATCAATCATAAATCTATTGCACTAAGGTTACAGGCAATTTAAACGCAATACCACTCTCTTCAGGGTTTTAAATAATCCGTGTCTGTCTTGGCACATGAGATTGCAAAGATAGGAAATGGTTTGTAAAAGATCATATAATAGCTTTTACTATACGGTATCAGCAATTTATCCTAAAGGAGCGGCCACCAGCTAAAAACTCAGCTTTGAAAAATGCAGAAAAGCAGCAAACGTTTACATACCCTCTTGTTGACCAGAGGCATGCATTGTGCACCTCATCATCTCTTCGTGGTTCTGAGGCCCTTGGCGCTCAGTAGTTTAGTGTCTTATTCTCTAGAATAGGCCATTGAAGAAATACCAGGCCCCGAGAAGAAGGTCCTGCTGGGTGTCTGAAGAAAGTACAACCTTTTAGATGAAGCTTTCTGGGGAATTTGTTAGTGGTTTGGTCTGCTTCTGATAGGAAGGGAAATTTTAGTTTTAAAGATTTTATTTATTTATTTGATAGAGATTACAAGTAGGAAGAGAGGCAGGCAGAGAGAGAGGAAGAAACAGGCTTCCTGCTGAGGAGTGAGCCTGATGTGGGGCTCGATCCCAGGACCCTGGAATCATGACCTGAGCCAAAGGCAGAGGCTTTAACTCACTCTGCCACCCAGGTGCCCAAGAAAATTTTTTTTTTAAGATTTTATTTATTTATTTGACAGACAGAGATCACAAGTAGGCAGAGAGAGAAGTGGAAGCAGGCTCCCTGCTGAGCAGAGAGCCAGACATGGGGCTCAATCCCAGGACCCTAGGATCATGACCTGAGCCGAACGCAAAGGCCCAGTGAGCCAAATTCACTGAGCCACTCGGGTGCCCCAGGAAGGGAAATTTTTTAAGAGTATTTTCTCTTTGAATCCATTTTGAGGTTTGGTTTGTGGTTCTTTCTGACTTCTCATGAAGATGGAATCTCTTCTGAGGTTGCTTGTCAGGAACCGCATATCCAATCGACCTATCTTGTTAGCAATAAATAAATAAATAAATAAATAAATAAAAGCTCAAGTGTTGGTATAAAGCTATTATGCTTTTCAAAATCCCGAACTATAATTCATGTATCATGGTCATTCTTTATCAAATCAAACAGGAGAGAGGTGGCAGAAATGCTCTTTCAGGTTAATGTTTTTACAAGGAAGATTGACTTATGAACCTACTTTGTTATTCCCTTCCATTCAATTTCCCTGTACCTCCTTTTCTATGAATTGTAACGGTAAACCATCATTATTTTTATTGTTGGCACATGAGAATTAGAGATCAATGCCCAAGTGAAAGCAGAAGGCAGGTTTATTAAAGCAACAGCACACTATCTAAGGGAGAGCAGGTGGTATTCCATGAGGTGGAGCTGGCCCTTACTTTGTTTTGGGATTGGATATTTCTTGGTCTTTTTGAAGTGGGAGGACCTTCAACATGCAGTGGATTGATCTCTAATGGAGGCTGCTTCCAATCATTTGGGGGACTCCTACCGCATGTTGGGAAAAGGAGTTGTTGTCATTTTTATTTTATTTGTTTCAGGGTTCCAAAATTCACTGTTTATGCACCACACCCAGTGCTCCATGCAAAATGTGCCCTCCATAACTCCCATTAACAGGCTTACCCAACCCTCTGCCCCCTCCCCTCAAAACTCTTGGTTTGTTTCTCAGAGTCTCTCATGGTCTGTCTCCCCCT
Organism: Mustela nivalis; assembly: GCF_964662115.1. Lineage (NCBI taxonomy): Eukaryota > Metazoa > Chordata > Mammalia > Carnivora > Mustelidae > Mustela > Mustela nivalis. Next base: position 62,937 of record NW_028134476.1, on the reverse strand, counting down.
CCAATTTCCCCCCACTCACTTCTCCTCTTGATCACCCAGTGTCTTCTGTGTTATTCTTTATGCTCCACAATTAAGTGAAACCATATGAAAATTGACAATCTCTGCTTGAATTATTCCACTCAGGAAAATCTCCTCCAGTCCCGTCCATGTTGTTACAAAAGTTGGGTATCTTTCCTTTCAGAAGGAAGCATAATACTCCATTGTAAAAATGGATCATATCTTCTTTATTCGTTCATCCATTGAAGGTCATCTTGGTTCTTTCCAAAGTTTAATGACTGTGGCCATTGGTGCTATAGGTACAGATGTCCCTTCTTTTCACTGCATCTGTATCTTAGGGGTAAATACTCAGTAGTGCAATTGCAGTGTCATAGGGTAGCTCTAATTTTAATTTCTTAAGGAGTCTCCACACTGTATCCCAAAGTAGCTGCACCAACTGGCATTCTCACCAATAGTGTAAGAGGGTTCCCCATTCTCCACATCCTCTCCAACACTTGTTGTTTATTGCCTTGTTAATTTTGGCCATTCTAACTGTGTAAGGTGGTATCCCAATGTGCTTTTGATTTGAATCTCCCTGATGGCTAATGATGATGACCATTTTCTCATGCATCTGTTTGCCATTTGTATGTCTTCTTTGGAGAAGTGTCTGTTCATGTCTTCTGCCCATTTTTTGACATGATTATCTGTTTTTTGTGTGTTGAGTTTGAGGAGTTCTTTATAGATCTTGGATATCAGCCCTTTATCTGTAATGTCATTTGTGAAAATCTTCTCCCTTTCCGTGGGTTGTCTCTTCATTTTGTTGACTGTTTCCTTTACTGTGCAGAAACTTTTGATCTTGATGAAGTCCCAAAAGTTCATTTTTGCTTTTGTTTCCTTTGTCTTTAGAGACATGTCTTGAAAGAATTTGCTGTGGCCAGTGTCCAAGAGGTTACTGCCTATGTTCTCCTCTAGGATTTTGATAGACTCCTGCCTCACATTGAGGTCGTTTGTCCATTTCGAATTTATTTTTATGTATGGTATAAGAGAATGGTTGAGTGTCATTCTTCCAAACATAGCTATCCAATGTTTCCAGCACCATTGATTGAAGAGGCTGTCTTTTTTCCACTGTATAATTTTCTCTGCTTTGTCAAAGATTTTTTGACCATAGAGTTGATGGTCCATATCTGGGCACTCTACTCTAATCCACAGGTCTACATGTCTTTTTAACCCACATAGCCACCCTGGTGCCCCTTTTAAGCTATTTTTTAAAAGTACAGTCATTCTTTTTTCTTAAGATTTTATTTATTTATTTATTTGACAGAGAGAAATCACAAGTAGACGGAGGGCAGGCAGAAAGAGAGAGAGTGAGAGAGAGAGAGAAGCAGACTCCCTGCTGAGCAGAGAGCCTGATGCAGGATTTGATCCCAGGACCCTGAGATCATGACCTGAGCTGAAGGCAGTGGCTTAATCCACTGAGCCACCTAGGCGCCCCTAAGCTATTTTTTAAATCTCTGTTCCAATAACACTTTGATTGCCATATAAAGTTAACCACATCATCTTTTTTAGGTAAGTAATTGTACTTTTTATGTGCATAGTTATTTTGGTCCATGAGTTCAGCTCCTCTTACGATCATCAAATCTCTGTAAAGTCTGGGTATGCTAGGATTTTCTAAGCAACAATAAAATACATTGAAACCTGGTAGCTTAATTATAATAATGTTTTCTTTCTCAATCATTCACAATAGCATTACATTCTGAGTAGCTTCCTTCTATTTTGCAGCTATAGTGTTTGGAAAAACTTGAATTGTGATATGACTGTGATAATGTGAATTAGTCCGGGTTTTTCAGAGAATCAGGAAGAGAGAAAAAAAAAGGAAGATATTCTCCAGGGCCAACTCTAGAAGTGACTATTAAAACATCTGTCCAAATTCAATTGAACAAAACTCAGAAATGCCATCTCCAGTGAAATACAAAGAAGATTATATATAGATCTGGGCACACACTCACATTTGACCCAATGATGTACATCAGTGAAAGACTGAAGGCCAATCACCACTCCATGGGAGAATTTAAAAATAAATTTACTAATGAGGCCAAGAATTCAGAATCACAAATACTTCAGATCTAATAATAACTGCCTTCACTTGATGTTATTCTGTAACATAAATCCTACAATCAAGTTTTAATTTTAAATTCTTACAATTTTAAATTCTTAAATCTTTATGAAGAAGCATCATTTGGAGGGAGCAGTTTTCATAATTTAGCATCCATCAGCCTTTTTTTAAAGATTTTATTTATTTATTGGACACAGAGAGAGAGAGAGAGAGATTACAATTAAGCAGAGAGGCAGGCAAGCAGGGAGGAAAGCAGGCTTCCTTTTGAGCAGAGCCCAATGTGGGGCTGGATTCCAGGACACAGAGACCATGACTTGAGATGAAGGCAGAGGCTTAACCCACCACCCACGTGATGAGAGAGACACTCAGGTGCCCCTCATCCATCAGTCTTAATTGTTTGGAGGAAAATGTGTGGATGAATAATGCCTTTGGGAGCTAATCTCTCTAAAGAATTTTCAAGTCTTTACCCCTTCAAGGTTTTTGCACAGTTCTGATAGCCTCTAAACATCCAGCTGATTTCTACAGTGACAGGCCTGTTAAAAACTGTCCTCAAACCAGGAATAGAGATTGAAACATACCAGTCAAGAGCAACTTTGAGTCTTTTAAGAAATTTATCATCATTTCTTTGTTTTTGGTTCATATCTGAAATAGTTCTATATTAAACTTGCATAATTTTTAAAGAGCTGACTTTGAAGGATGCATTCAGTTCCAGCTAGTTCCATATTTTGGCAAGAACTATAATTCTATATATAAAAACATCATATTTTAGAGTGCCTGGGTGGCTCAGTGGGTTAAATTCCCTGCCTTCGGCTCAGGTTATGATTCCAGGTTCCTGGTATTGAGTCCCACAGTGGGCTCTCTTCTCAGCAGGGAGCCTGCTTCCATTCCTCTCTCTCTCTGCCTGCCTCTCTGCCTTCCTGTGATCTCTGTCAAGTAAATAAATAAAATTTTGAAAAAAACATATTTTATACCAGTTATTCATGTTTATTAACTAAGATATCACAATACAAATAATACAAGCAGTTGCTCTTTATTAATACCTTCAACCAAGATAAAAAAATATGTCATATTTTCTCCAAAAATTTTATATCATCTGATAGGTCAGATATATATAAAATTACATTTAAAGTCTTAAAAATATCAGCAAATATTTTCATTTAAATGCAAATTTCAAAGAAAATCTACTTTTCCAAACACGACTTTTTATCCTATATTTTTTTTAAATTTGTCAATATCTGATCAATTGTTTAGCGAGACTATAAATGTTAGATCAAAAAAATGATTAATAGATGTAGGTTCAAAATATTATGTTCCATTAAAAATGATTTAGTCTTTGATGAACATCTGTTTGGTAATGTGTTGTATCCAAATATAGTAAATTAATGACATATATAAAATTATAGGGAAATGACACTTTCAGTTCCATTATGAGTAGAGTTTTTAAAATGCTATTTGTCACAACCTGTCATCTTGTCATTATGTAGCATTATGTAGCATTTAAAAAATGTATACTCTTCACTTTGAAGTCTTTTAGAAATCTAAAATATGACTTTCTATGGATTCTGTTTCCATATTCCTTTATTGGCACTTTGAAAAAATCCACATGCTTTGATTCAAAGGTAATAAATTCCTCTTATTTGGAAAAATGATGTTTATTTTTGTTCTCTCACCCTTAGCAGGTGGTTTCATTTTAGCACACTTCAGAGTTATAATTTTATGCTTATTAAAAACATTTATTATGATCTACATAGATGAATGAAATTTTTATTTTAATAAATTATTTGCCAAAAAATCTGTTATTTTAAAAAATGTATTTCTTTTGAAGGGTTATTTTAGAGCATTCAGAGAGGATCTAGGAGTGTGGTATTATGCAATTTTTAAGTAGGTTTGAAATGGTTATTCATATGATTGTTTCTTTGAGGCTTTTGCTTATTTTGGGTTTTTTTGTCTTCTTTTGTCTTCTTTTGTTCATTATATGCTCTAAAATATTTTGAAAGTAAATTTAAGGTATGTTTTACATAGTTTATTTTTTGAAAAAAATATTGAAATGACTTATGAAATTCAGTATATTCTCAACATTAATTTATTCTGAAATTTACCAATTGTCTACTGTCTATTATATGGCAGATATTACTTCAGACTACACTGGTAAATGAAATACTTGGATTTGTAGAACGTTTATTTTAATGGGTGAGACAATTAAAAGCTATAAACCTGAATAAAAATTGCATAGTGCATTCAAAAATGATGAGTGCAATGGGGAAAGAGAAAAATTAGATCAGGATGAGAAAAATCGAGGTTGCTAGGCAGGGGATGGGGAGGTAAGAATTTTAATAGGAAGATCAGGGTAGTTACAATGAAGCTGACAATTGAACAAACGTATGGAAAGGTGATGAATTTGCCCAGAACTATCAGCAATAAGGTCACTCCAGACAAAGGAATTGGCTATCTTGAAGGCCATTAGGTTGGATCATGCCTGGCATATCTGAGGAATAGCAAGGAGGCCACTGTGAGGGACTGAAGAGTAGCAGGGAAAGAGGCCACAGAGGTTAAATGAGTGGCTAGATCATGTAAAAGCTTAGAAGTCATTGTAAAACTGTGGCTTTATATTTGAAAACTTACTGTGTGATAGAATTTCTACTAATAACTGAGAGTTCAAATGTCCATAAAATTTCAAGGATTCTTATTCTAGGAAGACAGAATAAAGAAAAAGAGTTCATATTTTCACATGGTGTAACAAATGCTTGGAGATCCAAGTGTAGGAAGCTATGGGAGCACAGAAGAAGGCACTAAAATCACACCAATATATTTGATAACTGTGACTTTATATAAATTTGTATTTTCTAGATTTTTTTTATAGTCATGGAATCACACAGTATATTCTATTCATTGCCTGGCTTTTCTTTTCTCAGCACCATTACTTTGAGAATCTCCAATTGTAAATAGTTCATTTTGATGTTGAATAGTAATCTCTTTAATGAATAGATCATAATTTGTCTTTGCTCTATTGATGGACATTGATGAACATTTCTACTGTTTTCAATTCTTAAAAATAAAGCTGCTATGAAATTCATATACAAGTCCTTGTACGAACATAGCGTTTGTTTCTCTTGGTTAAATGCGTAGAAGTAAAATGGCTATTGGTGTAACTGCAACGTATTTTGCATTTAAAAAAATTTTCAAACTATTTTCCAAAGTGGTGGTATCATGATATATGCCAACAACAGTTTAGATTTTTTGTTGCTTCTCAATCTAGCTCAGACGAAGTAAATTAGCCTTTATAATTTTAGCCATTCTAATAGATATGTAAGCATGTCTCATTATGATTTTAATTTGTATTTCTTTAATGTCTAAATGTTGAGAAATTTGTCATGTGCTTATAAGCCATCCATATCCTTTTGGTGACATGTCTCTTCAATAATTTTCTTCACATGTAAAATTGGATACTCTGTTTGGTTATTAGTAAGGTATTTTATTTTTATTCATTTTTTAATAAACAGAGTAGATGTCCATTATCAGATATATAATTTGCAAATCCCTTCTCCATCATTATGGTTTCTCAATGGAGCTTTGATAGCTGTGTCTTTCAAGAAATATGCTAATTCTTTCCTGGTACACGGAGGTATGACTAGAGCATTATCAATGTTGATCTTTGCAAACAAAATCATGGCTTAAGATATATGTAGTCTTCGGTTGTTGGGAGTGTTCTGTAATATCAAACATATCTAGTTAGTTGATAATTTTGTTCAAGTCTTACATATCTTACCAATTTGATGACCATTTGTCTATATAATCTCAAAATAAAGGTGTTGAGACTTTTGCGCAGGGGCCATGCTAATCTTCTCTGTATCGTTCCAATTTTAGTATATGTGCTGCCAAAGCGAGCACGGTGTTGAGACTTTTTTCCATTTCTCTTCTAAGGTAGAAGTTATGATTTTTGTTCTTAGTTTTTCCCTATATATCTCCAAATCTGTTATTAAGTATTAAAAGTCAAGAATTATTATACTCCCTGATAAATTCATCCTTTTACTCCTCTGTAATTTTGACTTGATCTTTATGTCTGATAATGAAATTTGCTTTAAAATCATTTTTCATTATCTTGATATAACCACCAAAGTTATAGTGTTATTAGTGTTAATATAGCATAGTTTTTCTTTTACTTTATAAAGCACTTCTATATTTAATCCTGAAAAAAAAAAACCAACTTTTTAGCACTGGAAGCATCTTTCTAAATTATCTTTTTTTTTTTTTTTAAATGAAGCAGTAGCCATTTTTGTTAAGGGACCTAAACTGAAAGTAGGTTTATTTATTAATTTATTTAGTAAAGATTTTATTTGTTTATTGACAGCAAGAGAGAGAGAGAGAGAGGAAGCACACAAGCGGGAGGAATAATGTGCAAAGGGAGAGGAAGAAGCAAGCTCCTTGTGGTGCAAGTAGTCCCATGCAGGGCTGGATCACTGGAATCATGACCTCAGCCAAAGGCAAACATCTGTTTAAAGAACTGAGTCATCCAGGCACCCCTAGAAAATTAAAAAAAAAAAAAAAAGAACTTTTAAATCATTTTGTTTCTTTTTTTTAAATATTTTATTTATTTGACAGACAGAGAGACAGGAAGAGGAACTATAAGCAGGGCAGAGGGAAAAGGAGAAGCAGGTTTCCTACTGAGCAGAGAGCCTGAATTGGGCTCCATCCCAGGACCCTGGGATCATGACCTGAAAAGAAGGGACACTTACGGAGGAAGCCACCCAGACACCTCTTTCCTTTGTTTTTAATATATGGCAACTGATGCTTCCCAGCCATGAGAAGCATATTACCCATTGATTAAATCTTTGATAACAACCTATTTAAAGAGGTGTGTAAATATATACTTACTCAGATTTATACACTTTGTGTTTTCTTCATAGTTTGGGGCTGGACCCCATGGTCACAACACTGCTTCCAGTCTTTGCCTTCCCATCTGTTGATACCAGGCATTTGGTCAGCAAAGCAAATTAGAATCAGAATTAATAAGCCCTTGGCACCATATCTCTGGAGCAGGGGTTGCTCTTAGCCAAAGCCCAGAGCAGTTGACCTCCCCTCGCTAGTGCTATAGCCCCAAGGACTAGGTCCCTGCCACCAGAACTCAGTCTTACATGTTATGCTAAGCAGACCAAAACCGGAGAGCTCCGACAGCTTTCACTGGCATGCCTCATCTCCCACTCCCTCGACGTCCAGGCAGTACCAGATGCCAGGGAGGGGTCTTGGTCCAACATCTGGGAGGGAAGGAAGTAGCCACGAGCAAGTACCTGCCTCTCTGTGCCTTTCTTTCATGAGCAGGTTGTAAGGAGGAGGAAGAGGAAGGGGAAGAGAGGTGAACTTCAAGGGGGTGAAGGCCTCAGGTAGGCAGCTGGCTCCTGCCAGTAGGAAAGGGACAAAGGAGAAGGCAGTGAGTCTTTCAGGGAGGGTTGGGGGTAATGGTTACAGGTTATGACGGAATCTGGACAGGAGTAATAGGGATACTAGTCATTTGAGTCCACCATTGGCAAGCTGCGCTGGGTGTCAGGGCAGATAGGCCTCCCTGGGCAATGGCACATGAGAGAAGGTGGAATTCTTCTCTGAGGAGCAGGTGGAGCTTTGGGTGTTGGGAAAGCATAGACAGTATTGTTCCAGGGCCAAGGACAGGTCCGGGTTCTCCTGGTTGGAGGTCAAGGCCACAGTATGATCCAGGTCTTCTACCAGCAGCTTGAAGGTACCACATGCCAGCCTCTCCTAATTAATGTATTATTATTGTATTGTATTATTGTATAACTCTCTGGTGCACTTATTGGCTTATCCATCAAATGACTCCTTCAGCAGCTTGAAAACCACCTCCACAGGCACTCCAGGATATGGGAGGCTTCCAGAGTGAAGATTTTGCACAGGATCACCCCAAAAGACCAGAAGTCACTCTCGTGGATGTAGATCTGGACAAATATGGTCTTAGGGATCATCCACTTCACAGGCAGTCCACAGTTGGTTGTTTTTATAGTAACTGATGTGGTGATATCTCTGGCAAGGCTGAAGTCTGAGATCTTCATCATGTTGTCCTTTGTCACCAGCACTTCCCTGGTGGCCAGGTCTTGGTGTTTGCCTTCTTGGAGGCAAGGTACTCCATGCCTCAGGCTACCTGATAGGCACAGGATACCAGGTCCTTGGAGGAGAGTTGCTCTGCTGCATTGTGGCTGATACTGTAACAGTACTCCAGGTCACGAGGCCTCTGGTCCTGCAGGTACTCCTGTATGTTTTCTTTGGAGGCATATTGCGTGAGAGTGTACGAAGGACCATCCTGTGTGCAGGACCCAGCAGGTTGATGGTGTCCTTGTGCTGTCCAATCATCTTCATCATCTCCATTTCTGAGATTAGGTTTGACAGGTCTTTCTCTGTTGCATCTGACTTCAACATCTTCACAGACACTTTAGTCAAATGGTTGGATTTGTCTTTGTCCAGCCCAATGGCCTCCTCCAACACCACCTGCCCAAAGTAGGCCTGTCTTAGGGGTCTGCCTAAACTGCCTACAATCGGCCTGTCTCAAGGCAGTTATGAACTCTAGATTATCCTCAAAAACATTAAACCACAAGCTAAAAATTCTCTTCACTAGATCTCTGTCGCAGGTCTAATTTTCTTATCTTTCATCACTTACCTTTTTCGTGATTCTTATTTTCAGTATAGTTTATTTTGCTTCCAAGTGTTTTCCCTGGTTTCTGTATGCTGTTTCAGAGGGAAGAATTATCCTGTCATAAAATTATTTCTTGAGCATTCATTACATCTCTCAGTTAAAATGGGTTCTTTTATGGTATTGATTCATTTGAGTTTTCTCAAAATGGGAAGAATTTTCAAAATGGTGTTTTCCTCAAGGTTCAGAGTATGTCTTAGCCTCATCTTTACTCTTTTTTAATTCACTTTTAAAATTCCTGTCCCTCTTTTTATCTTTTTAAATTTAAATGTTTTATTTTTACTACTCTTTTATTTGAGTATAGTGGATATTCAGTGTTACATTGGTTTCAGGTTTTCAATATCTCCATACATTATTCTATGATCACTACAAATATAGCCACCATCTGTCACCATATAACACTATTATAATATCATTGACTATATTCTCTACACTGTCCCATATCTCTTTTTAAAATCTCTGATTTTTATGTTTTCTGTTATTCCAATGTTCGACCATCATTTTACTTGGATACTTTAATAAAATATGCCTGATTACACACTCTTTGCTGAAAACCATAGTATTGGATTAATAGTAGTCTTCTTCTTCTTCTTCTTTTTTAATTAACATATAATGTATTATTAGCCCCAGGGGTACAGGTCTGTGAATCGCCAGGTTTACACACTTCACAGCACTCACCAAGCACATACCCTCCCCAATGTTCAAAACCCCACCACCCTCTCCCTACCCTCCCCAACCCCCGGGCAACTCTCAGTTTGTTTTGTGAGATTAAGAGTCTCTTATGGTTTGTCTCCCTCTCGATCCCATCTTGTTTCATTAACTCTTTTCCTGTCCCCCAAACCCCACACATTGCACCTCCATTTCCTCATATCAGGGAAAACATATGATAGTCTCTTTCTCTGGTTGACTTATTTTGCTAAGCATAATACCCTCTAGTTCCAGCCATGTCATCGCAAATGGCAAGATTTCATTTCTTTTGATGGCTGCATAGTATTCCATATATATATATATATATATATATTATTCATTTGTTGATGGGCATCTAGGTTCTTTCCATAGTTTGGCTATTGTGGATATTGCTTTCTATAAACATTTGGTGCACGTGCCCCTTTGGATCATATAGTAGTCTTCTTTACCTCTATCAGAACCCCAGGAAGCTTTATTTATTTATTTACTCACATAAACAGGTGATCCAACACAACTTTTTTTGATGTCCAAATGTATTATAATGTCTTACCGCTTAACACTATGCTTACTGCTCTCTTTCACTGTCTGACTAAATCCTCATCATCACTATGCCATTTAATCAGAAAGAACATTTGAACTCAGAATTCTCTCCATATCAGGGAATGAAGACTCCACCCTTCTGTTTGTGCAGGTAAAATAAATGTTGATATTGTCTGTCCTGCACATACCCCATCCTGTTCACCAGAATATTCACCATCAAAATAGATACAAAATAAAAACCATACCTCACCACTTCTATTACCACCCAGTATGCTAAAAACACCATCATATGTTCCTGAATTATTGACTTGTTTGATAACCCCACTTCCACACATACTGCACTCCTTTCTCCCTGCAAATTTATTTTGGTACAGCAACTTAACCTAAAAATCAAGTCAGATGATTTTATTCTGCTTTTGAAAGTCTTTTGGTATCTTCCCCTTTCATATTAAATAAAAACTGAAGGCGTTTCAATGTACTAGAGGGTCATACATCAATACGTTCTTTCTCTCTCCACCACTATGAACTCCTGATTGGCCTCCTTGTTTTTCCTCAAAAGTAACAGACCAGCTGTTCACACAAAGTCTATATACTTACTTGCTCTGCCTAGAGCAATCTTTTCCTTTAATATTTGTATAACACCCTCCTTCACTTCCTGGGTATTTGTGCAAATGAGTAAAAAGCCTGTATTAAGTGGATATTTTAAAAGCTAAATGAATGGCTTAATAGATGTATATAGGGGGAAAGGGAACATATTTTCCACGGTTTAGAAGTGGAGTTCTTCTATAGAGTTCTTGTACAAGCCTACACTATTGAACGATAATGGGCAGTTGTACATTGCAATTATACAAACACTTTGGTAATTTATATCCTTTTTTTGTAATTCATGACTGGACCATTTAATTCCTTAGGAGCATTATAGCATTTCAACTTTTCATGTTCAAAAACTTATTGGGGTTGCTCCCTTTTTTATTCAAATGGAGAAATAGTCATGATTTCATCTAAAGAAAGTGTTATTGATTGTGTTGTTTTCCAGGAATGAGTCGCACATGCTAGTTTAAAAGTTTTGTTAAATTCCCAAGTGTGTCACCGATAAAAGCCTTTTGTAGATTAGTAACTTGCTCAAAACAGAAAAGTTATGTAACACTCAATTGTTATACTATCTTTGTTTCCATCTTGCATTGTAATAAAACCCATCTTAACTCTATTTAAGACAAGTCATCGCCAGATGGCTTTCTGGCATTGATTGCATGATATGAAATCTAGTATAACTAAAAGTTTTTGGTTTTAGTAGCCTATAAATCAATTTAGAAAAATATATGTATTTGAATATAAGGTAAAGTTTTAAATTATTTGGCAGTAGTAAACTAAACTTTTTTTTGGTAAATTTTTATTTTCTAAAATTTCATTGGGCTCTTTTGCAATAAGAAACAAGTTACAAAAAATTAAGTTTTATTTACCCCAGTTCAAAATTATTAGGAATATAATCATAGAGGTTGAAGTATTTAAAATATTGAACCCCAAATATTTTATTAGGTAAATTCTTGAATGCTGGGCATTCACTGTTAAAATATACTACTACTATTGATAGACTGGTAGAAGCCTAAAATCAAATATTTATTAAATATTTATATCCATATCTTTTCATGGCTTGGTAATTCATTTCTCTAGCATTAAATAAGATTCCATTGTTTGCATGTACTACACTTTATTTGAACTTTCACCTATGGAAGGATATCTTGGTTGCTTCCAAGCTTGTGTCAGTAATGAATAAAACTACTATAGACATCTTTGTGGGTATAGGTTTCATCTTCTTTGGATAAATACCAAGAACTGCTACTGCTGAATCATCTGGCAAGAATATGTTTAGTTTTGTAAGAAACTGCCAAGTTGTTTTCCATTCTTTATTCTCAATAGACATGGAAGAACATTCCTGTTGCTCCACATCCTCACCAACATTTCGTGTTCTGTTGTCAGTGTTCTGGATTCTGGGTATGTACTGGTGTCTCTTTTTTGTTTTAATTTGCATTTTCCTGATGACATATGATGTGAAGCATCTTTTTATATGCTTATTTGCCATCTGTAATATTTTCTTTTGTGAGGTATCTGCTAAGGTCTTTGGCTCATTTGTAATCAGGTTTTTCCACGATTGTTGAGTTTTAAGGGGTCTTTGTGTCTTTTTGATTAACAGTCCTTTGCCAGATGTGTATTTTGCAAATTTTTTCTCACAGTCTGTGCTTTGCCTTTTCATTCTCTTGGCATTGTTTCACAGAGTAGACATTTTTAAATTCAGTGCTTGTGCTTTTGTAGCTAAAGTTATTTCCAAAACCAAGGTCATTTAAATTTTCTTCTATATTACCTTCTACATGTTTCATGTTTAGGTTTATAATTTTTTTTTTTTTGTAATAGCTATACACACATTTATTTTCTATCATGTGCTCCACTATTTTAAAACACAGAATTTCTGCTGTCAAGCTTACATGGCTTATCACTAGTCTCTATCTATTTTAAACATCCGACTTTGCAGGAATACTGCCCTTTACAGAAACATGATGTTTTCAGAGACTGAAAATTTGGCTTACAAAACTAGAAAGTTTGAATGTCTTTACATTTTAAAAATGTTATTCTATAATATTTTTTAAATGCTTCTCAGTGCAAAGAAAATATGATTTCAATTATACAAATTCAGTTTACTCATAACTTTTCAAGAACACAACATTATGCCAAGGGACTATTACATAATTTGTTTTGCGGTTGCATTTTTCCCATTCATGAGAACTTATCCAATTGTATTTTTGTCATCTTCTCTTGGCGCATGCTCTGGTTGCGACACAGTTGTGGGAAAGGAACCGACAAAGCTAAGGACTGGCATCACGTTATGAACTCAGGATATAGACGCTGTGACATCTCTTTTCTCCCCACTTTGTCGTTTGAAAACTCACCTACTATATTTAATAGGAAATATAATGTCTCCTTAAGGTCTTTTCTCCCAAATTGTTCCCCAACTGTGGGAGGTAACTGAGTTCAGAGGTTAATCCTGGCGAACAGAGATGGCGCTCAAGTCTGCAGTAGCTCTTCACTGCCACACAGTGTCACAAAAGGAAGAGCTTGCACACACTCATCACTTTGCTCTGGGAGTCCGTGCTGGTCCAGATTCCTGTCCAGCATCCATGACATCCTCCATAGTTTATCCCCATTCCCTGCGATCACCCATTGTTTCCTAAAGCACAACCAGCTTGTAAGTGTTGTTGGGATTCAGAGAACCTTCTAGAAGCAAGTATTGCCTGTGCCCAAATGAACCCCATCCCCTAAACATTGATGTCCTTTTCGTCTTTTTTTTTTTTTTTTATTTTCAGCATAACAGTATTCATTATTTTTCACCACACCCAGTGCTCCATGCAATTCGTGCCCTTTATAATACCCACCACCTAGTACCCCAACCTCCCACCCCCCACCCCTTCAAAACCCTCAGATTGTTTTTCAGAGTCCATAGTCTCTCATGGTTCACCTCCCCTTCCAATTTCCCCCAACTCCCTTCTCCTCTCTAACTCCCCATGTCCTCCATGCTATTTGTTATGCTCCACAAATAAGTGAAACCATATGATAATTGACTCTCTCTGCTTGACTTATTTCACTCAGCATAATAATCTCTTCCAGTCCCGTCCATGTTGCTACAAAAGTTAGGTATTGGTCCTTTCTTTTTTTTTTTTTTTTTTTTATAAACATATATTTTTATCCCCAGGGGTACAGGTCTGTGAATCACCAGGTTTACACACTTCACAGCACTCACCAAAGCACATACCCTCCGCAATGTCCATAATCCCACCCCCTTCTCCCAAGCCCCCTCCCCCCAGCAACCCTCAGTTTGTTTTGTGAGATTAAGAGTCACTTATGGTTTGTCTCCCTCCCAATCCCATCTTGTTTCATTTATTCTTCTCCTACCCACTTAAGCCTCCATGTTGCATCACCACTTCCTCATATCAGGGAGATCATATGATAGTTGTCTTTCTCTGCTTGACTTATTTCGCTAAGCATGATACGCTCTAGTTCCATCCATGTTGTCGCAAATGGCAAGATTTCATTTCTTTTGATGGCTGCATAGTATTCCATTGTGTATATATACCACATCTTCGTGATCCATTCATCTGTGGATGGACATCTAGGTTCTTTCCATAGTTTGGCTATTGTGGACATTGCTGCTGTAAACATTCGGGTGCATGTGCCCCTTTGGATCACTACATTTGTATCTTTAGGGTAAATACCCAATAGTGCAATTGCTGGGTCATAGGGCAGTTCTATTTTCAACATTCTGAGGAACCTCCATGCTGTTTTCCAGAGTGGCTGCACCAGCTTGCATTCCCACCAACAGTGTAGGAGGGTTCCCCTTTCTCCACATCCTCGCCAGCATCTGTCATTTCCTGACTTGTTGATTTTAGCCATTCTGACTGGCGTGAGGTGATATCTCATTGTGGTTTTGATTTGTATTTCCCTGATGCCGAGTGATATGGAGCACTTTTTCATGTGTCTGTTGGCCATCTGGATGTCTTCTTTGCAGAAATGTCTGTTCATGTCCTCTGCCCATTTCTTGATTGGATTATTTGTTCTTTGGGTGTTGAGTTTGCTAAGTTCTTTATAGATTCTGGACACTAGTCCTTTATCTGATATGTCGTTTGCAAATATCTTCTCCCATTCTGTCAGTTGTCTTTTGATTTTGTTCACTGTTTCCTTTGCTGTGCAAAAGCTTTTGATCTTGATGAAATCCCAATAGTTCATTTTTTCCCTTGCTTCCCTTGCCTTTTGCGTTGTTCCTAGGAAGATGTTGCTGCGGCAGAGGTCGAAGAGGTTGCTGCCTGTGTTCTCCTCAAGGATTTTGATGGATTCCTTTCGCACATTGAGGTCCTTCATCCATTTTGAGTCTATTTTTGTGTGTGGTGTAAGGAAATGGTCCAATTTCATTTTTCTGCATGTGGCTGTCCAATTTTCCCAGCACCATTTATTGAAGAGGCTGTCTTTTTTCCATTGGACATTCTTTCCTGCTTTGTCGAAGATGAGTTGACCATAGATTTGAGGGTCTATTTCTGGGCTCTCTATTCTGTTCCATTGATCTATGTGTCTGTTTTTGTGCCAGTACCATGCTGTCTTGATGATGACAGCTTTGTAATAGAGCTTGAAGTCCGGAATTGTGATGCCACCAACGTTGGCTTTCTTTTTCAATATCCCTTTGGCTATTCGAGGTCTTTTCTGGTTCCATATAAATTTTAGCATTATTTGTTCCATTTCTTTGAAAAAGATGGATGGTACTTTGATAGGAATTGCATTAAATGTGTAGATTGCTTTAGGTAGCATAGACATTTTCACAATATTTATTCTTCCAATCCAGGAGCATGGAAGATTTTTCCATTTCTTTGTGTCTTCCTCAATTTCTTTCATGAGTACTTTATAGTTTTCTGAGTATAGATTCTGTGTCTCTTTGGTTAGGTTTATTCCTAGGTATCTTATGGTTTTGGATGCAATTGTAAATGGGATTGACTCCTTAATATCTCTTTCTTCTGTCTTGCTGTTGGTGTAGAGAAATGCAACTGATTTCTGTGCATTGATTTTATATCCTGACACGTTACTGAATTCCTGTATAAGTTCTAGCAGTTTTGGAGTGGAGTCTTTTGGGTTTTCCACATATAGTATCATATCATCTGCGAAGAGTGATAATTTGACTTCTTCTTTGCCGATTTGGATGCCTTTAATTTCCTTTTGTTGTCTGATTGCTGAGGCTAGGACCTCTAGTACTATGTTGAATAGCAGTGGTGATAATGGACATCCCTGCCGTGTTCCTGACCTTAGTGGAAAAGCTTTCAGTTTTTCTCCATTGAGAATGATATTTGCGGTGGGTTTTTCATAGATGGCTTTGATGATATTGAGGTATGTGCCCTCTATCCCTACACTTTGAAGAGTTTTGATCAGGAAGGGATGCTGTACTTTGTCAAATGCTTTTTCAGCATCTATTGAAAGTATCATATGGTTCTTGTTCTTTCTTTTATTGATGTGTTGTATCACATTGACTGATTTGCGGATGTTGAACCAACCTTGCAGCCCTGGAATAAATCCCACTTGGTCGTGGTGAATAATCTTTTTAATGTACTGTTGAATCCTATTGGCTAGTATTTTGTTGAGTATTTTCGCATCTGTGTTCATCAAGGATATCGGTCTATAGCTCTCTTTTTTGGTGGGATCCTTGTCTGGTTTTGGGATCAAGGTGATGCTGGCCTCATAAAATGAGTTTGGAAGTTTTCCTTCCATTTCTATTTTTTGGAACAGTTTCAGGAGAATAGGAATTAGTTCTTCTTTAAATGTTTGGTAGAATTCCCCCGGGAAGCCATCTGGCCCTGGGCTTTTGTTTGTTTGGAGATTTTTAATGACTGTTTCAATCTCCTTACTGGTTATGGGTCTGTTCAGGCTTTCTATTTCTTCCTGGTTCAGTTGTGGTAGTTTATATGTTTCTAGGAATGCATCCATTTCTTCCAGATTGTCAAATTTATTGCCGTAGAGTTGCTCATAGTATGTTCTTATAATAGTTTGTATTTCTTTGGTGTTAGTTTTGATCTCTCCTCTTTCATTCATGATTTTATTTATTTGGGTCCTTTCTCTTTTCTTTTTGATAAGTCGGGCCAGGGGTTTATCAATTTTATTAATTCTTTCAAAGAACCAGCTCCTAGTTTTGTTGATTTGTTCTATAGTTTTTTTGGTTTCTATTTCATTGATTTCTGCTCTGATCTTTATGATTTCTCTTCTCCTGCTGGGCTTAGGGTTTCTTTCTTGTTCTTTCTCCAGCTCCTTTAGGTGTAGGGTTAGGTTGTGTACCTGAGACCTTTCTTGTTTCTTGAGAAAGGCTTGTACCGCTATATATTTTCCTCTCAGGACTGCCTTTATTGTGTCCCACAGATTTTGAACTGTTGTATTTTCATTATCATTTGTTTCCATGATTTTTTTCAATTCTTCTTTAATTTCCCGGTTGACCCATTCATTCTTTAGAAGGATACTGTTTAGTCTCCATGTATTTGGGTTCTTTCCAACCTTCCTTTTGTGGTTGAGTTCTAGCTTTAGAGCATTGTGGTCTGAAAATATGCAGGGAATGATCCCAATCTTTTGATACCGGTTGAGTCCTGATTTAGGACCAAGGATGTGATCTATTCTGGAGAATGTTCCATATGCACTAGAGAAGAATGTGTATTCTGTTGCTTTGGGATGAAATATTCTGAATATATCTGTGATGTCCATCTGGTCCAGTGTGTCGTTTAAGGCCTTTATTTCCTTGCTGATCTTTTGCTTGGATGACCTGTCCATTTCAGTGAGGGGAGTGTTAAAGTCCCCTACTATTATTGTATTGTTGTTGATGTGTTTCTTTGATTTTGTTATTAATTGGTTTATATAGTTGGCTGCTCCCACGTTGGGGGCATAGATATTTAAAATTGTTAAATCTTCTTGTTGGACAGACCCTTTGAGTATGATATAGTGTCCTTCCTCATCTCTTATTATAGTCTTTGGCTTAAAATCTAATTGATCTGATATAAGGATTGCCACTCCTGCTTTCTTCTGATGTCCATTAGCATGGTAAATTCTTTTCCACCCCCTCACTTTAAATCTGGAGGTGTCTTCGGGCTTAAAATGAGTTTCTTGGAGGCAACATATAGATGGGTTTTGTTTTTTTATCCATTCTGATACCCTGTGTCTTTTGACAGGGGCATTTAGCCCATTCACATTCAGGGTAACTATTGAGAGATATGAATTTAGTGCCATTGTATTGCCTGTAAGGTGACTGTTATTGTATATGGTCTCTGTTCCTTTCTGATCTACCACTTGTAGGCTCTCTCTTTGCTTAGAGGACCCCTTTCAATATTTCCTGTAGAGCTGGTTTGGTATTTGCAAATTCTTTCAGTTGTTGTTTGTCCTGGAAGCTTTTAATCTCTCCTTCTATTTTCAATGATAGCCTAGCTGGATATAGTATTCTGGGCTGCATGTTTTTCTCGTTTAGTGCTCTAAAAATATCATGCCAGCTCTTTCTGGCCTGCCAGGTCTCTGTGGATAAGTCAGCTGCCAATCTAATATTTTTACCATTGTATGTTACAGACTTCTTTTCCCGGGCTGCTTTCAGGATTTTCTCTTTGTCACTGAGACTTGTAAATTTTACTATTAGGTGACGGGGTGCGGGCCTATTCTTATTGATTTTGAGGGGCGTTCTCTGAACCTCCTGAATTTTGATGCTCGTTCCCTTTGCCATATTGGGGAAATTCTCCCCAATAATTCTCTCCAGTATACCTTCTGCTCCCCTCTCTCTTTCTTCTTCTTCTGGAATCCCAATTATTCTAATGTTGTTTCGTCTTATGGTGTCACTTAATTCTCGAATTCTCCCCTCGTGGTCCAGTAGCTGTTTGTCCCTCTTTTGCTCAGCTTCTTTATTCTCTGTCATTTGGTCTTCTATATCACTAATTCTTTCTTCTGCCTCATTTATCCTAGCAGTGAGAGCCTCCATTTTTGATTGCACCTCATTAATAGCTTTTTTGATTTCAACTTGGTTAGATTTTAGTTCTTTTATTTCTCCAGAAAGGGCTTTTATATCTCTCGAGAGGGTTTCTCTAATATCTTCCATGCCTTTTTCGAGCCCGGCTAGAACCTTGAGAATTGTCATTCTGAACTCTAGATCTGACATATTACCGATGTCTGTATTGATTAGGTCCCTAGCCTTCGGTACTGCCTCTTGTTCTTTTTTTTGCGTTGAATTTTTACGTCTTGTCATTTTGGCCAGATAAGAGTAAATGAAGGGGCAAGTAAAATACTAAAAGGGTGGCAACAACCCCAGGAAAATATGCTTTAACTAAATTAGAAGAGATCCAAAATCGTGAGTGGGGAGAAAGGGGATAAAAAGAGGTTCAAAAAGGAAGAAAGAAAAAAAAAGAAAAGAAAAAAAAATTTTTTTAAAAAAAGAAAACACCTGAGAAAAATGTAAAAAAGAAAAAATATATATATTAGATAAACTAGTAAAAAATCGTTAAAAAAGAAAAAGGTAACAGTTAAAAAAAAAAATTTTTACCCGAAGGCGAGAAGAAAAAGAAAAAAAGAAAAAAAAATGAAAAAGAAAAAATTAAATTAACTGCAAGACTAAAAAAAAATCACAGGAAAAAAGCCATGAGTTCCGTGCTTGGCTTTCTCCTCCTCTGGAATTCTGCTGCTCTCCTTGGTATTGAAACCGCACTCCTTGGTAGGTGAACTTGGTCTCGGCTGGATTTCTTGTTGATCTTCTGGGGGAGGGGCCTGTTGTAGTGATTCTCAAGTGTCTTTGCCCCAGGCGGAATTACACCGCCCTTACCCGGGGCCGGGGTGAGTAATCCGCTTGGGTTTGCTTTCAGGAGCTTTTGTTCCCTGAGCGCTTTCCGTAGAGTTCCGGAGGACGGGAACACAAATGGCGGCCTCCTGGTCTCCAGCCCGGAGGAGCCGAGAGCCCAGGGCCCCACTCCTCAGTGCGCCCTCAGAGAACAGCGCCCAGTTACTCCCGTCTGCCTGACCTCTGGCCGCGCTCCAAGCTCACCGAGCCTGCGATCGGTTCAAGGTAACACCGAGCTGTGAGCTTACTGTCGGCTCTGTTTCTGTAGCCGGCTTTCCCGTTCCAATACCCGCAAGCTCTGCGACACTCAGACACCCCCGATCCTTCTGTGACCCTGCGGGACCTGAGGCCACGCTGACCCCGCGTGGGCTTCGCCCCGGTTTAGCCTCTGGACTGATGTCCCTCAGCGGAACAGACTTTTAAAAGTCCTGATTTTGTGCGCGGTTGCTCCGCCGCTTGCCGGGAGCCGGCCCCTCCCCCCGGGGTCTATCTTCCCATCGCTTTGGATTCACTTCTCCACCGGTCCTACCTTTCAGAAAGTGGTTGTTTTTCTGTTTCCAGAATTGCTGTTCTTCTTCTCTTCGGTCTGCCGATGGATTTTCAGGTGTTTGCAATCTTTAGATAAGCTATCTAGCTGATCTCCGGTTAGCTGAAGCAGTCTCAGCTTGCTACTTCTCCGCCATCTTGACTCCTCCTATTTTTAAATATTTTTAAGATAAGCGTTTTTGTTAGAAAACCATATATTTTATATAGCTAAGAAATAACAGGCAAAGTTTTATTAACGTCTAAAAAGTCTAGTTACTTCTATTTATCTATTAACTCATCTCTTTATGAAGTAGAACATGATCACACCTATTGTATCTACCCAAGTTTGTATGCTTTGGTTATTTTATGTTTGCTATTTCCCTGCTTAATTTTTACAATATTTGATACATAATAGTATCTTTAAGTCCATCTACGGTTTCACAGAATTTGTTTGAACTTCATCAATATGTACAATACTTTTTGCACGTTGATTAAAAATTACGAGATATGGGGGCTCCTGGGTGGCTCAGTGGTTTAGGCCTCTGCCTTCGGCTCAGGTCATGATTTCAGGGTCCTGGGATGGAGCCCCACATCGGGCTCTCTGCTCAGCGGGGAGCCTGCTCCCCCACCCCTCTCTCTGCCTGCCTCTCTACCTACTTTTGATCTGTCAAATGGGTAAATAAGCTCTTTCAAAAAAGATTTACTAGGTGTGAAATACACCGAGGCTATGGGAAGGAAAATGATTTCACCTGATCTGACTAGGAAGTGGTTGAAGCCTGAATTAAAGTGCTACAAAAAGAGTCAAGACCTGGGAAATATATGGGTAAAAAATCCCTAGAAAAACAGCAATAATAACGGGCTGCTCTGTATTGATCCAGATCCTGCGGTAGGCAAAGAAGAGCTGGTTTTAGCCAGAGGATGATCTCCGTTTGTCTTCATGATCTGGCATTTCCTGCAAGCCAGGCATGGGGCTCTGCACTAGAGCTGCAAATGCTGGGGGGCCCTCACTGTCCCTTTTCTCTTCTCAGGGGGACAACGGGCATGTCCATGGTGCAGTGTGACAGGTTTTACCACAGGGAGATAAAAGACTGCCAAGGGTAGGTTGGAGCTGGGAAAAGGCACTTAGGAACAGATTTTGAGGGGAGGTGATAGACAAGGGCAAAGCGAAGAATGGGGATGAGTGTGTCACTTTCAAAGTGCCAGGGGGCAGCACAGTGCATTCGGGAATCTACAGCAAGTTCAGGACAACGGGCAGCTGATCTGGCAGCATCACCTGGGGATGGAGGCTGAGCCCCGGGGTTAACACTGGGGGTGAGCTGGTTTGTATACTATGCCGAGAAGGTGAGGTACTACACTGTGGGGGCACAGGGAGCTACCGGAAAATTTCAAATATCAGAATCGTCACCATCATAGAGTATTTAATTGCAACCTAGCTTTCATCAAGGGTAAGATGCACTATAGTTTATGTTCGACTAAGAAAGAGAAATGCTGTCAGTTAAACTAGGATATGTCATCAAGTGCAAGAGTTATTAGAATGGGGGGGGAGGACAAATCTTAGAACAAGTAAACTGTGGTACTAGAATAATTAAGAAAGGTCGAACACTAGGATCAACTAAAAAAGTGATTATTGCTTACCATGTGCCCCAAAATATATTAAGTCTTAGAACAAGAGACGATTTCATCTTGATGCCCCGAAGCTGTTAGACCCAAGGTACAGAGGGCAGTAGCCAACGACAAGCAGGCCCCAAGTGCCATGTGCAGACTCGAAGAGCAACTGCCTTTGAGAGAGGTAACGGTTGAGAGTGGGCTTTCTGAGGAAGAGAATTACTAGCTGGGAAAGTAGGAACATTGACACAGAATCAGAATGGATGCCCCTACGTGACAGAGTTGGTGAAACTTCCCTTCTAAGACATCTTGAGGCTCCTCAGAAATATATTCTTCATTTTGGACGGAACATTCAGGATAAATATGATCTGTTCGAGTTCCTGGTTCTCTCATCAGGTCTGTTTCTTAGGATTCACTGGCACAAGATAAGGGTTTTGATAGTCCAGGGTAAATCCTGACAAAAGCAAAGCACGGTATCTATGAAAAACTAACCACTCAGAAGAGAACAACAGATAAAAGGCCAGGCCGACCTGACCCTGCAGGATAGGTAAGGTTGGTCTGGCAACAGGGGTAGAGGGGAATTGCCCATCCTCTGCTAGAAGAGCTAGAGAAGACCCCTTCCGGAGAGACCACCAGGAGAGGAGAGCAGTAGGTGCTGATGATGAAGAATATTTTAATCAGCAGATAAGGTCAAAATGACAAAGTTCCAGGATCAGAGTAAACATATGGGATTAAAAAATAAAAATTAAAAAAAAATTTTTTTTGAAAGGACTTTTTTTTTAAAGGACTTTAAACAAAAGTCCTTTCTAAGAGACAGTTGGCTGTTTAAACCAAAAGTACAACTCACTGAGAGAATCGCCGCATTATTTATTGGGGTAGAAAGGACCTGGAATGCAGAAAGACCCATTCTGCAGAAGAAAAAATAGAATCACTAACAGGCCTCATGGCTTGCACAGCCAGTGGCTAGAATCCCTGCCTCATGAGCCCCTGTGCTAGAAGGCCGCTAGAACCATCTCAACTATGTTCGTCTTTCTTGGAAGCCAACAAGTGTTTGCCAGGTTAAGAGCACGGTAACAATCAGTCACGTTATGTTATAATGATTGTCGGTATCTTTAAAAGCCTTGTCAAGTTCCTTTTTGAGTAACCCTCACCCCACCCTTAGAGAAATTGATCTGTGGTTCACCTCTTTGAAATACCTCATTGTTGTTTCACATTTACAATAGCCAAAAAAAAAAAAAAAAAAGCATTTTATTAACAAAGTGTTCAGAAGGGGGCGCCACTGTGAACAATGAGAGTTTTCGCTGCCCTGACAGTTTTGTTGCAGAAACAGCAGAAAGCACTCAGGTCAGACACAGCCAAGGGCTGGAGGGATTTTTAAAATTACAAAAACCGAACCAAATCAAACCAAAACAAAAATCAAAACCAATGTCCAAGATTTCAAGTTTGCTACTAAAGGTATGACATTCTCCTAAGACATGCGAGTGACTTGATCAATATATTTATATATTTATATTTGAAGAAGAAGGAACTATTTGATGCAGCAAAACCATAGTGCAAGGACCAATGCCGCGCTTCCCAGAGAACCCCAAGCTCTTTTTCTAGAATGGCCATATGCGTATGCATCAGGCGTCCTCTTTTCACTCCCTTTGTGGATCACCTACCATGGAGGTCATGTAATAACCAATAACCAAAAAAGAAACAAAAAACCAAAACATCCAGGTCTAAGTGATTCGTGGGTGCCATCATGCAATGGCGGACCCTGCCTGGAGAGGAGGAGACTGCTTAAACAGATGGCGGGCAAGCATCTCAGCCCAGGCCTGTGCTGGGGAAGCTGGTTCCTGGCTTTGGGCACAATCAGGAAGCCAGCGAAGTGACCCGAGAGTGCAGCCGGGGTTTAGGGCTGATGATGTTTTTGCGGCCAGGCAGCAGGTGGACACCCGCTCGAAGAGCCAGGCTAGGAGGCCGCTCAGCGCTGGCGCTGGCCACCCTCGCAAGCCCCCCGGGCTTTCCCGGTGCCCGTGCCCTGGGCCCGCGCCTCAGGACAGAGGGGGAGGTGGGCGAGGGCGTGGGCGGTCCGGAGAAGGGGCTTTGCTAATTGCAGAATCCGGAAGTGAGCTCGCGGAGGTCGCAGCAGAGAGTCTGAGAGGAGGTGGAGGAGCTGGCGGAGGAGGGGCGCACAGCTCCCGCTGTGCTCTGCTGCAGCCCAGTCCGCACTGCAGGACACCCGCACTCCCGCGCTCCAGCCCAGCTCCTGAGGCCGCACTGTCCCGCTCCCACGGCCCGCTGCCCCGCCCTGCCCCATGGCTTCTCAGGACGACCCTCTGCGAGCAGGTAAAGTGACACCGCGCTGCGCCCTCACCTGGAGCAGAAAGCGCGGGCCGCGAGCTCGCGGGGGTGTCGGGACCCAGCCTCCTGCGACCACCGGGGCAGCGGGACCACCCCGGACGACGCGCCACACCCGGGTCCCCACGGGGTCGGGCCGGGGATGGAGCCAGGCGAGGTGCCCCCCGCAGCGAGCGCAATAGCCCCCTTCACGCGCGTGTGCCGAGGACCCCCTTCCCTCATCCCGAGCTGTGGCCCCGCCACTTTTGTACTGGACTTGGGATCCCAGGTAGAAACTAGTCCCTCAGACCTCCCTGGCAGCAAGGAGCACAGGGAGGGATTCTCAGTTTTTCCGCCCCCCCTCCCCCCTCCTCCCCTGGCTCTTCCTCTCCACATTCACATGCCTTCTGGCCTCCCTTTCCTCTCCTCATTGTCACTTTTATTAAATGGTTTTGTTCTGCATGTTGACCCGCAGAGCGATTTCATGAATGAATATACATACAGGAAACTGAGTCGGAGCCCACCTGTGGAGGCCTTTCATTAGAATGGTCTCTGGTTCTAGCCTCAGTTCAGAATACTGCCTGTACCTGAGGACCGAGTCCAGATGTTTCTTTTGTCTCTGACTTGAATTTGAAATATATACCATTCATTTGTTGATGGGCATCTAGGTTCTTTCCATAGTTTGGCTATTGTGGATATTGCTTTCTATAAACATTTGGTGCACGTGCCCCTTTGGATCATATAGTAGTCTTCTTTACCTCTATCAGAACCCCAGGAAGCTTTATTTATTTATTTACTCACATAAACGGGTGATCCAACACATCTTTTTTTGATGTTCAAATGTATTATAATGTCTTACCGCTTAACACTATGCTTACTGCTCTCTTTCACTGTCTGACTAAATCCTCATCATCACTATGCCATTTAATCAGAAAGAACATTTGAACTCAGAATTCTCTCCATATCAGGGAATGAAGACTCCACCCTTCTGTTTGTGCAGGTAAAATAAATGTTGATATTGTCTGTCCTGCACATACCCCATCCTGTTCACCAGAATATTCACCATCAGAATAGATACAAAATAAAAACCATACCTCACCACTTCTATTACCACCCAGTATGCTAAAAACACCATCATATGTTCCTGAATTATTGACTTGATTGATAACCCCACTTCCACACATACTGCACTCCTTTCTCCCTGCAAATTTATTTTGGTACAGCAACTTAACCTAAAAATCAAGTCAGATGATTTTATTCTGCTTTTGAAAGTCTTTTGGTATCTTCCCCTTTCATATTAAATAAAAACTGAAGGCGTTTCAATGTACTAGAGGGTCATACATCAATACGTTCTTCCTCTCTCCACCACTATGAACTCCTGATTGGCCTCCTTGTTTTTCCTCAAAAGTAACAGACCAGCTGTTCACACAAAGTCTATATACTTACTTGCTCTGCCTAGAGCAATCTTTTCCTTTAATATTTGTATAACACCCTCCTTCACTTCCTGGGTATTTGTGCAAATGAGTAAAAAGCCTGTATTAAGTGGATATTTTAAAAGCTAAATGAATGGCTTAATAGTTGTATATAGGGGGAAAGGGAACATATTTTCCACGGTTTAGAAGTGGAGTTCTTCTATAGAGTTCTTGTACAAGCCTACACTATTGAACGATAATGGGCAGTTGTACATTGCAATTATACAAACACTTTGGTAATTTATATCCTTTTTTGGTAATTCATGACTGGACCATTTAATTCCTTAGGAGCATTATAGCATTTCAACTTTTCATGTTCAAAAACTTATTGGGGTTGCTCCCTTTTTTATTCAAATGGAGAAATAGTCATGATTTCATCTAAAGAAAGTGTTATTGATTGTGTTGTTTTCCAGGAATGAGTCGCACATGCTAGTTTAAAAGTTTTGTTAAATTCCCAAGTGTGTCACCGATAAAAGCCTTTTGTAGATTAGTAACTTGCTCAAAACAGAAAAGTTATGTAACACTCAATTGTTATACTATCTTTGTTTCCATCTTGCATTGTAATAACACCCATCTTAACTCTATTTAAGACAAGTCATCGCCAGATGGCTTTCTGGCATTGATTGCATGATATGAAATCTAGTATAACTAAAAGTTTTTGGTTTTAGTAGCCTATAAATCAATTTAGAAAAATATATGTATTTGAGGGGCGCCTGGGTGGCTCAGTGGTTGGGCCGCTGCCTTCGGCTCAGGTCATGATCCCAGGGTCCTGGGATCGAGCCCCGCATCGGGCTCTCTGCTCAGCAGGGAGCCTGCTTCCTCCTCTCTCTCTCTGCCTGCCTCTCTGCCTACTTATGATCTCTGTCTGTCAAATAAATAAATAAATAAAAAATCTTTTAAAAAATTAAAAAATTAAAAAAAAATATATGTATTTGAATATAAGGTAAAGTTTAAATTATTTGGCAATAGTAAACTAAACTTTTTTTTGGTAAATTTTTATTTTCTAAAATTTCATTGAGCTCTTTTGCAATAAGAAACAAGTTACAAAAAATTAAGGTTTATTTACCCCAATTCAAAATTATTAGGAATATAATCATAGAGGTTGAAGTATTTAAAATATGGAACCCCAAATATTTTATTAGGTAAATTCTTGAATGCTGAGCATTCACTGTTAAAATATACTACTACTATTGATAGACTGGTAGAAGCCTAAAATCAAATATTTATTAAATATTTATATCCATATCTTTTCATGGCTTGGTAATTCATTTCTCTAGCATTAAATAAGATTCCATTGTTTGCATGTACTACACTTTATTTGAACTTTCACCTATGAAAGGATATCTTGGTTGCTTCCAAGCTTTTGTCAGTAATGAATAAAACTACTATAGACATCTTTGTGGGTATAGGTTTCATCTTCTTTGGATAAATACCAAGAACTGCTACTGCTGAATCATCTGGCAAGAATATGTTTAGTTTTGTAAGAAACTGCCAAGTTGTTTTCCATTCTTTATTCTCAATAGACATGGAAGAACATTCCTGTTGCTCCACATCCTCACCAACATTTCGTGTTCTGTTGTCAGTGTTCTGGATTCTGGGTATGTACTGGTGTCTCTTTTTTGTTTTAATTTGCATTTTCCTGATGACAT
This sequence comes from Mustela nivalis, assembly GCF_964662115.1. NCBI lineage: Eukaryota > Metazoa > Chordata > Mammalia > Carnivora > Mustelidae > Mustela > Mustela nivalis. The sequence continues at coordinate 35,984 of NW_028134476.1, read as the reverse complement.
ATGACGTGAAGCATCTTTTTATATGCTTATTTGCCATCTGTAATATTTTCTTTTGTGAGGTATCTGCTAAGGTTTTGGCTCATTTGTAATCAGGTTTTTCCACGATTGTTGAGTTTTAAGGGGTCTTTGTGTCTTTTTGATTAACAGTCCTTTGCCAGATGTGTATTTTGCAAATTTTTTCTCATAGTCTGTGCTTTGCCTTTTCATTCTCTTGGCATTGTTTCACAGAGTAGACATTTTTAAATTCAGTGCTTGTGCTTTTGTAGCTAAAGTTATTTCCAAAACCAAGGTCATTTAAATTTTCTTCTATATTACCTTCTACATGTTTCATGTTTAGGTTTATAATTTAATCTGAGTTAATTTTTGTGAAGAGTGTATGATATCTGCCTGGATTTATTTTATTTTATTATTTATTTTATTTTTATTTTATATTTTTACATTTAGCTTCACCATTACTCCAGAACCATTTGTTTAAAAGATTGTATTTTGCTCTCTTGTATTGCTTTTGCTTTTATATTAAATATAAAATATAATTGATAATATATATTCTGTTCCTTTAATCTAGTCTTTCTGTGGTATTACAATATCTTGCTTCCAATTATAGTTATGGTATACTTTTTTTAAAGGTTTATTTATTTATTTGACAGAGAGAGAGATCACAAATAGGCAGAGAGACAGACAGAGAGAGAAATGAGGAGAAGCAGGCTCCCTGCTGAGCAGAGAGCCCAATATGGGACTCGACCCCAGGCCCCTGGGATCATGACCTGAGCCAAAGGCAGAAGCTTAACCCACTGAGCCAACCAACCAGGCGCCCCATCGTTATGGTAAACTTTGAAGTCAGTCCTCAGGCTTTGTTCTCCTTCAACACTATGTTGACTATTGTGAGTCTTTGCCTCTCCATATAAACTTTAAAATAAGTTTGTTAATATTAAAAAAAAAAGAACTTGATGGAGTGCATTAATTGTATAGATAAACTTGGAAACCAGTGACCTCTTGAGCTTAGCAGGAGATAGACCATGGACATCAGTTGTCACAGTGGTGCCTCTGGCAGAACCTATTGCAAATCCCTAGGCAAAATGAGACCTCAAGGATCTGAGAGATGTCTAAGAAGTACTTGATACATCCCTTGGGTATGGTTTATTAAGTGTCCACCTGTCTGAAAGCTGGGGAATCTAGATAAGGGAGGGAAAATTAGTTATGATAAAACATATCAACAAACATAAATAAATGTTGTAAAACTAATTGTCATGGCTCATATACAATATGCCCAACAGAGGGACCATCAAAAGGAAAGCATCAGTTATGTTTATTGTGAAATGTTTTATTCAAAATAAAGCAATGAGAGGGGAAGACACAATGAGAAAATTACCATTTTTTAAATGGTAACCTTCTTACAAAATAGAATAGGGTTTATATTCTAAGTAGTATATTGAAAAGTAAAACATTGGGGTGCCTGGGTGGCTCAGTGGTTTGGGCTGCTGCCTTCGGCTCGGGTCTTGATCTCAGGGTCCTGGAATTGAGCCCTGCATCGGGCTCTCTGCTCCGCAGGAAGCCTGCTTCTCTCTCTCTCTCTCTCTCTGCCTGTCTCTCTGCCTACTTGTGATCTCTGTCTGTCAAATAAATAAATAAAATCTTTTTAAAAAAAAGAAAATAAAGGTAAAACATTAAAAAATAAAATTTAATTTTACAAAAATTATGTAATTTTTAAAAAAGGTTAAAAAGAGCAGAACCATTTTTCTTGTAACTGGAAAATACATTCTATATATATCTATCAAAAATAACTTGTCGGGTGCCTGGGTGGTTTGTGGGTTAAGCCGCTGCCTTCAGCTCAGGTCATGATCTCAGGGTCCAGGGATGGAGCCCCACATTGGGCTCTCTGCTCAACGGGGAGCCTGCTACCTCCTCTCTCTCTTTGCCTGCCTCTCTGCCTACTTGTAATCTCTCTCTCTGTCAAATAAATAAATAAAATCTTTAAAAAAAATAACTTGTCATGGGGGCACCTGGGTGGCTCAGTGGGTTAAAGCCTCTACCTTCGGCTCAGGTCATGATCCCAGAATCCTTGGATCGAGTCCCACATCGGGCTCTCAGCTCAGCAGGGAGCCTGCTTCCCCCCTCTCACTCTGCCTGACCCTGCCTACTTGTGATCTCTGTCAAAGAAATAAATAAAATCTTTTATAAAAAAATTTTAAAAAATAACTTGTCATGTCTGGAATCAGGAGCATATGGAAAAAAATAATATCTGAGGACAATACTTCTGCCATGTTTTGTGCCTTGTTAATATTTTTAAACAGTCAGGCAACTTTTAGCTTTATTGATATACCTACTAAGAGACTAGCAGTGCCTTTTGGAGCCCTATGACTATAAAAAGTAATTGCAAATATTCAAAATGTTTAGTATGGTGTCACTATTTAGGGCCACCACCAAGCATGTTTCAGAAGTAAGCATAACTGTTACACTTCTGTAAGGCAAAAGGGCATGTTTTCAGGAGTTCCATCTGCTGTACCAGGAAGTGAATCAAGTAATGAATTTTGTCTATAAAATAATTCACTTTTCAATTTAACATTCCTCATTCCACATTATAATAATAAAAACTAGGAGGAGACTAAAACAAACAAACAACTACAACTACAACAACCAGCTTTTCCTTCAGTGGAAAAGTAAATAGAACCTTATGAGTAGCCTGAAATTTATTTTTAAATATTTTTAAGATAAGCGTTTTTGTTAGAAAACCATATATTTTATATAGCTAAGAAATAACAGGCAAAGTTTTATTAATGTCTAAAAAGTCTAGTTACTTCTATTTATCTATTAACTCATCTCTTTATGAAGTAGAACATGATCACACCTATTGTATCTACCCAAGTTTGTATGCTATGGTTATTTTATGTTTGCTATTTCCTTGCTTAATTTTTACAATATTTGATACATAATAGTATCTTTAAGTCCATCTACGGTTTCACAGAATTTGTTTGAACTTCATCAATATGTACAATACTTTTTGCACGTTGATTAAAAATTATAAGATATGGGGGCTCCTGGGTGGCTCAGTGGTTTAGGCTTCTGCCTTCGGCTCAGGTCATGATTTCAGGGTCCTGGGATGGAGCCCCACATCGGGCTCTCTGCTCAGCGGGGAGCCTGCTCCCCCACCCCTCTCTCTGCCTGCCTCTCTACCTACTTTTGATCTGTCAAATGGGTAAATAAGCTCTTTCAAAAAAGATTTACTAGGTGTGAAATACACCGAGGCTATGGGAAGGAAAATGATTTCACCTGATCTGACTAGGAAGTGGTTGAAGCCTGAATTAAAGTGCTACAAAAAGAGTCAAGACCTGGGAAATATATGGGTAAAAAATCCCTAGAAAAACAGCAATAATAACGGGCTGCTCTGTATTGATCCAGATCCTGCGGTAGGCAAAGAAGAGCTGGTTTTAGCCAGAGGATGATCTCCGTTTGTCTTCATGATCTGGCATTTCCTGCAAGCCAGGCATGGGGCTCTGCACTAGAGCTGCAAATGCTGGGGGGCCCTCACTGTCCCTTTTCTCTTCTCAGGGGGACAATGGGCATGTCCATGGTGCAGTGTGACAGGTTTTACCACAGGGAGATAAAAGACTGCCAAGGGTAGGCTGGAGCTGGGAAAAGGCACTTAGGAACAGATTTTGAGGGGAGGTGATAGACAGGGGCAAAGCGAAGAATGGGGATGAGTGTGTCACTTTCAAAGTGCCAGGAGGCAGCACAGTGCATTCGGGAATCTACAGCAAGTTCAGGACAACGGGCAGCTGATCTGGCAGCATCACCTGGGGATGGAGGCTGAGCCCCGGGGTTAACACTGGGGGTGAGCTGGTTTGTATACTATGCCGAGAAGGTGAGGGGCACAGGGAGCTACCGGAAAATTTCAAATATCAGAATCGTCACCATCATAGAGTATTTAATTGCAACCTAGCTTTCAACAAGGGTAAGATGCACTATAGTTTATGTTCGACTAAGAAAGAGAAATGCTGTCAGTTAAACTAGGATATGTCATCAAGTGCAAGAGTTATTAGAATGGGGGGGGGGGAGGACAAATCTTAGAACAAGTAAACTGTGGTACTAGAATAATTAAGAAAGGTCGAACACTTGGATCAACTAAAAAAGTGATTATTGCTTACCATGTGCCCCAAACTATATTAAGTCTTAGAACAAGAGACAATTTCATCTTGATGCCCCGAAGCTGTTAGACCCAAGGTACAGAGGGCAGTAGCCAACGACAAGCAGGCCCCAAGTGCCATGTGCAGACTCGAAGAGCAACTGCCTTTGAGAGAGGAAACGGTTGAGAGTGGGCTTTCTGAGGAAGAGAATTACTAGCTGGGAAAGTAGGAACATTGACACAGAATCAGAATGGATGCCCCTACGTGACAGAGTTGGTGAAACTTCCCTTCTAAGACATCTTGAGGCTCCTCAGAAATATATTCTTCATTTTGGACGGAACATTCAGGATAAATATGATCCGTTCGAGTTCCTGGTTCTCCTATCAGGTCTGTTTCTTAGGATTCACTGGCACAAGATAAGGGTTTTGATAGTCCAGGGTAAATCCTGACAAAAGCAAAGCACGGTATCTATGAAAAACTAACCACTCAGAAGAGAACAACAGATAAAAGGCCAGGCCGACCTGACCCTGCAGGATAGGTAAGGTTGGTCTGGCAACAGGGGTAGAGGGGAAGTGCCCATCCTCTGCTAGAAGAGCTAGAGAAGACCCCTTCCGGAGAGACCACCAGGAGAGGAGAGCAGTAGGTGCTGATGATGAAGAATATTTTAATCAGCAGATAAGGTCAAAATGACAAAGTTCCAGGATCAGAGTAAACATATGGGATTAAAAAATAAAAATTAAAAAAAGAATTTTTTTTGAAAGGACTTTTTTTTTAAAGGACTTTAAACAAAAGTCCTTTCTAAGAGACAGTTGGCTGTTTAAACCAAAAGTACAACTCACTGAGAGAATCGCCGCATTATTTATTGGGGTAGAAAGGACCTGGAATGCAGAAAGACCCATTCTGCAGAAGAAAAAATAGAATCACTAACAGGCCTCATGCCTTGCACAGCCAGTGGCTAGAATCCCTGCCTCATGAGACCCTGTGCTAGAAGGCCGCTAGAACCATCTCAACTATGTTCGTCTTTCTTGGAAGCCAACAAGTGTTTGCCAGGTTAAGAGCATGGTAACAATCAGTCACGTTATGTTATAATGATTGTCGGTATCTTTAAAAGCCTTGTCAAGTTCCTTTTTGAGTAACCCTCACCCCACCCTTAGAGAAATTGATCTGTGGTTCACCTCTTTGAAATACCTCATTGTTGTTTCACATTTACAATAGCCAAAAAAAAAAAAAAAGCTTTTTATTAACAAAGTGTTCAGAAGGGGGCGCCACTGTGAACAATGAGAGTTTTCGCTGCCCTGACAGTTTTGTTGCAGAAACAGCAGAAAGCACTCAGGTCAGACACAGCCAAGGGCTGGAGGGATTTTTAAAATTACAAAAACCGAACCAAATCAAACCAAAACAAAAATCAAAACCAATGTCCAAGATTTCAAGTTTGCTACTAAAGGTATGACATTCTCCTAAGACATGCGAGTGACTTGATCAATATATTTATATATTTATATTTGAAGAAGAAGGAACTATTTGATGCAGCAAAACCATAGTGCAAGGACCAATGCCGCGCTTCCCAGAGAACCCCAAGCTCTTTTTCTAGAATGGCCATATGCCTATGCATCAGGCGTCCTCTTTTCACTCCCTTTGTGGATCACCTACCATGGAGGTCATGGAATAACCAATAACCAAAAAAGAAACAAAAAACCAAAACATCCAGGTCTAAGTGATTCGTGGGTGCCATCATGCAATGGCGGACCCTGCCTGGAGAGGAGGAGACTGCTTAAACAGATCGCGGGCAAGCATCTCAGCCCAGGCCTGTGCTGGGGAAGCTGGTTCCCCGCTTTGGGCACAATCAGGAAGCCAGCGAAGTGACCGGAGAGTGCAGCCGGGGTTTAGGGCTGATGATCTTTTTGCAGCCAGGCAGCAGGTGGACACCCGCTCGGGGAGCCAGGCTAAAAGGCCGCTCAGCGCTGGCGCTGGCCACCCTCGCAAGCCCCCCGGGCTTTCCCGGTGCCCGTGCCCCGGGCCCACGCCTCAGGACGGAGGGGGAGGTGGGCGAGGGCGTGGGCGGTCCGGAGAAGGGGCTTTGCTAATTGCAGAATCCGGAAGTGAGCTCGCAGAGGACCCAGCGGAGAGTCTGAGAGGAGGTGGAGGAGCTGGCGGAGGAGGGGCGCGCAGCTCCGCTGTGCTCTGCTGAGCCCAGTCCGCACTGCAGGACACCCGCACTCCCGCGCTCCAGCCCAGCTCCTGAGGCCGCGCTGTCCCGCTCCCACGGCCCGCACCCCGCCCTGCCCCATGGCTTCTCAGGACGACCCTCTGCGAGCAGGTAAAGTGACACCGCGCTGCGCCCTCACCTGGAGCAGAAAGCGCGGGCCGCGAGCTCGCGGGGGTGTCGGGACCCAGCCTCCCGCGACCACCGGGGCAGCGGGACCACCCTGGACGACGCGCCACACCCGGGTCCCCACGGGGTCGGGCCGGGGATGGAGCCAGGCGAGGTGCCCCCCGCAGCGAGCGCAATAGCCCCCTTCAGGCGCGTGTGCCGAGGACCCCCTTCCCTCATCCCGAGCTGTGGCCCCGCCACTTTTGTACTGGACTTGGGATCCCAGGTAGAAACTAGTCCCTCAGACCTCCCTGGCAGCAAGGAGCACAGGGAGGGATTCTCAGTTTTTCCGCCCCCCCCCCCTCCTCCCCTGGCTCTTCCTTTCCACATTCACATGCCTTCTGGCCTCCCTTTCCTCTCCTCATTGTCACTTTTATTAAATGGTTTTGTTCTGCATGTTGACCCGCAGAGCGATTTCATGAATGAATATACATACAGGAAACTGAGTCGGAGCCCACCTGTGGAGGCCTTTCATTAGACTGGTCTCTGGTTCTAGCCTCAGTTCAGAATACTGCCTGTACCTGAGGACCGAGTCCAGATGTTTCTTTCATCTCTGACTTGAATTTGAAATCCTCCTCAGACTTCAGCCTCCGGGATTGCTCCTGTCCTTGCTCTCCCACTGTCTCGGTGAGGATCCGCCATGAGTGTTGAACACAGGAATGAATGAATGATATATACCCCAGGTCGCTGGGGCTTTTTCTTGTTTTGCTGAGGTTGGAAAGTCTTGGGAGAGACCCCCTGTATGCAGATACAGAGCTGCATGCAATTGTTAAATAAACGTGTTCCCCACTTAATTGCTTGGGCATTGAACATTTCGCCCTTAACCTGTGGCTTGAGCAGTTAGGAGGATACAATCTGGAGGTGAATCAGAAGATGGCTGAATCCACATGGTGGTGGGCTGGGTTTGGGAGATTTTCCTGGAGATTCTAAAGAAAGATCTAAATTCTTTCAATGGGGAGTGGTAAACATTTTATCAATGGGAGATGGAAAATAAATTGGTTAACCTTTCCCTCCCCCTCAAAACCCATTATTTGAAAAAACAAAAAAGGAAGTGAAGGGAGAAATCCTCCCACTCCCATGGCCACTCACCTCCATAGCCACCTCCTCTTCCAAGAACTAACAGACAAGGTGCCAAGAAGTGTTAGGTACCAGCAGTGCAGCAGTGGTCTCAGAGCTCATTCAAAGATCATGGTGAAAGGCATTCAAAGAGATTGTGGGGGCACAGGGATCTAATTAAGGGGGACAAGTTTAAGGTTTGCCTGGTCCCCTAAAAATTAATGGCACTAGAGAAGATGAGCTTTGGGAACTATAGCTTAATGGATACAACGTGTAAAAAGCTTCAGTGAGTCATGGTGGGAAGAGGCCATGAGGGCAGCAAAGACAGTCTTAGATGATGTTATTAATAGCACTACAGGCTCTAGATTTCCTGTGGTGGTGTTCTTGGCAAGACCAGCGTGGCCAAAGTGGATACTCACAACCTGGAACAGAGGGTCTTGGAGATCCCAGCAAGTGTGGTATGATGAGAGTGTATAATGATAGGAGGTGTCCTTTGGAAGGACTGTCTTCTTGACTTTAAAAGGGAGAACCCAAATCTGTAGGTGAAATCTTCTTGGCTACAAAGAAGGCCGAGGCCTCCTAAGGTCAAGGTCTCCTCGTCACTTGCAAAGATGTCGAAGAACATATTCAGACATTTCAAAGATGTCCTCATGTCCATCCGTTCCCACTCTGGAATTCTATCAATAAGGTGAGAGTTCCTCTAGTTGGAAAAAAGATCTAAAAAGACTTCCATTTCTCATGTAATTTCTGTAACCTCCAGGACACACCCACCTACTCCTTCCAGGGCTGTAATGAAGCTACAGCTGGTGCCAATTTGTGGAACTCATTAAAGGCTATTTTCCCTTATATACCCCCGGACCAAGTTCCCATGCTCCCTCACCTGATTTCCTGCACTCACCTCCCACCTGGTGTGTTCACACCTGCACGTGCCTTTTACCAACCCCTTTGCCAAAAGGCAGCCAGAGTGACCTTTCAAAGACCTATCAGTTCCTGGCATTTGTCTCCATAGAAAACTGCACTGATCTTCTAACAAATTCTCAGTCCTCCAAAGGCATCCATAATCCTCCCATCCGTCTCTTCTTACCCTTCCAATTGACTGATGCCTGTTCTGCCCTGTCTTTCTGCCCTTCAACCACGCTGCCTCCCTCTTCCTGTGGAGACCCCTCATGGTGCCTGCCTCCAAGCACAGGTGATTCCCATTGATGGGAAGACCCTCTTCCTCTCCCCCATCTCACCACTCCAGTTACTCCCACTTATTCGTGAGCTCACAAGCCCCATGGTACACACTCTCCATGCAGCCTGCTCTCTCTTTTCTAGCACTGGCCTCCGTTTCTAGCTGTGGTTGTGTCACGGATGTCCCTCCCCAGCCTGCCTCCAAGCTCTCCATCCATTTAGCTCCAACACCTGACACAGTGCCTGGCACGTAGTAAGCCCTGGCTAGCTTCTAAAGCCTCACTGAGGGACTGACAGCGTTTTTAAAATGTCACCACGTAGCCTCCAAACTGTAGGCAGAAAAAGCTTTGCCTGGATTGACATTTTAGAGACGTATTCGTCAAGTTAGATGTGTTCACTGGCTTTACCTTATAAAATTAAAAAAAAAAAAAGGACCTCTGTATCGCTTCGCATCTAACGAAGGCACATGTATACTATTAGACCACATTATGAGCTTAATGGAAGGAGACAAGATTTTTTCGCTAAGAAAATGTATCAGACTGTTGAGGTCACGTGGGAGGAAATAGTCCGTTTGTTGGAGCATTGCTATCTTACTCTATCACAGCCACTAATAAAAATCTGACACGGGGTGAGTCAGAATTGTCTGTCGGAGATGAGTTAGATCTGGCTCATGTTCATACAGACATGAAAGCCAGGAACGAAGAAGCAGGCTTTGAAAGCCTGGGTTGTGGAGGCTGTGTGGTTCACTGCGATGAGCTAAGTGCCCAGGGCCACCGGCAGACATGCAGGCCTGTGTCCTTTGTTCTGGGGTACCTCTTGCACCATGTGGTGAGGCTAGCAGCTGGGAGCAGCTCAGGACAGGACCAGGTGGCATCTTACCTCTCGCACCCTCCTGTGGGCTCCAGTGGGCTCCAGTGGGCTCCAGTGGGTCCCAGGGGACATCCTGCCTTCCTTGCAAAGCCCAGTAGCACTGGGAGCAGAAACTGGGACCAAAGAGTGAGCATCCTGTTTGACAAGCTGGACCAGCCACCTCTTCTTCAGATTCAGGGGGAGCCCTGGCCTGCTGACTCCTCCCTTCTTCTTTTCCCCTTTCCTCCCTCCCTCCCTCTTCCCTTCCCCTCTCTCCATCCCTGGTGGTGCCCTTTCCTGATGCCCAATTCATCCCTTTTCCTTTCTTACATGCCTGTCTTCTAGAGTTTCTTCTCTCCTCACAATTACTTCCCTTCGTCTGAATCTCCTCTTTGGTCCCTTTGTCCCCGCTCTCTGCTCCTCCTCCCCTTCGCTGGCCCCTGTTCAGCTCCATCCAGACTGCAGGCAGAGCTGGACTAACACGCTCACTCGCTAGCTCAGCCACCCTCCAGAGAAGTCACTCTTCGGTGGCCACCTTCCTGACCCCCTGGTCCTTTCTCCACTTATTCAGCTATTGCTCTGAAGTCTGAGGAGGACAGAGCGGGGCTGCTGCATAATCAGGCCAGAGGAGAAACCAAACCATGTGTCCACACTGTCCCCCAGTACTGCTGCTCTGAGAGCTTTCGGAGTCCTCAACAGGTTTAGGATTTAGGGGCTTCTTCAGAACCGGGAGTGAAAACAGCCATAAGTCAAAAGAAATGCTATGGCCCCCCCACAAAAATAATAATCACAAATGAAAACTAAGTTAGCTCTGAAGTCCCAAAGTCGAAAAATTGCCTTGAATCTGTCACTAGAAAGCACCCAAGGCCTCACCCTCTGGGTTCTGGGTGCCCTGTGAATGGCAGGAGGCTCTGACCCCCTTCCCGCTTCATCCACTCCCAAACAACGTCCTCTAAGGTGGTCTTCAAACTTCCTCTGAGAAACTGTCTCTGGGAACTGTAGGCCCTCAGCTGCTGGGACGAATGAGGGTGATATGAGGACCTGATGGGCAGCTTTACCAGGAGACTGTGGCTTCTGGATGCAGTCCTCAGGTCCCATGGTCTGGGTGAGATCAGGGTCTTTCAGTGGAGGAGGACAGATGAGATTTCAGATTTTGAGTTGATTCTGGGATGATTAGTGTTTTGGAGGGCATTGGGTGAAAGTATTTTGCACACGGGAAGGACACGAATTTGGGGAGCCTAGAGTGGACTGTTAAGAGCTGACCTGCATTTCCCCCAGAAACCTTGCTGCTGTCCTTATCTCTGGTACCACAGAACGTGAACTTATTTGGAACTAGAGTCCTTACAGATGCAATCACATTACAGTGAGGTCCTTAGAGTGGGCCCTAATCTCCTGTATCTGACCTCCTTATGTAAAGGGAAAATCTGGACAGAGAGATGCCCCTACTGTCAGTGGTGGGCAGTGCATGAACTTCTAGAACCCTGACAGTAGTGGAAAACAGACTCAGGCTGGGCACTAGGTAAATGGGAGCTCTAGTGGAATTTCAGGTGAAGATGCTGTGGACGTCGGCTTCCCAGGTCATAGTGACATTAGGATTTCAAATACAAGTCAGAGATGAAAGAAACATCTGGACTCGGTCCTCAGGTACACGCAGTATTCTGAACTGAGGCTAGAACCAGAGACCATTCTAATGAAAGGCCTCCACAGGTGGGCTCTCACAGGTGGGCTCCGACTCAGTTTCCTGTATATTCATTCATGAAATCGCTCTGTGGGACAACATGCAGAAAAAAACCATTTAATAAAAGTGACAATGAGGAGAGGAAAGCGAGGCCAGAAGGCATGTGAATGCGGAGAGTGGAAGAGCCAGGGGAGGGTGGGGGAGGGGGGGCGGAAAAACTGAGAATCCCTCAGGCAGGGTCTGCCTTTGCATGATGGCAGGCGCGAATAACTTCAACCTGGATGTTTGGGTTTTTTGTTTGTTTTTTGGTCATTGGTTATTATATGACCTCCATGGTAGGTGCTCCACAAAGCGAGTGAAAAGAGGATGCCTGGTACATAGGCATATGGCCATTCCAGAAAAAGAGCTTGGGGTTCTCGCGGAAGCGCGGCATTGGTCCTTGCACTATGGTTTCATAGAAAAGGGATTATGCACCAACTTACTTAAATGAGCATAGATTGAAATCCTTTACTGAGAATAAATATTTAAAACAGTTATCTCTTAACTAAATCTATCATCAACCATAAATCTATTGCACGAAGGTTACAGGCAATTTAAATGCAATAGCACTCTCTTCAGGGATTTATATAATCCGTGTCTGTCTTGGCACATGAGAATGCAAAGATAGGAAATGGTTTGTAAAAGATCATATAATGGCTTTTACTATACGGTATCAGCAATTTATCATAAAGGAACGGCCTCCAGCTAAAAACTCAGCTTTGAAATATGCAGAAAAGCAGCAAACATTTACATACCCTCTTGGTGACCAGAGGCCTGCTTTGTGCCTCTCATCATCTCTTTCGTGGTTCTGAGGCCCATGGCGCTCAGTAATTTAGTGTCTTATTCTCTGGAATAGGCCATTGAAGAAATACCAGGCCCAGAGAAGAAGGTCCTGCTGGGTGTCTGAAGAAAGTACAACCTTTTAGATGAAGCTTTCTGGGGAATTTGTTAGTGGTTTGGTCTGCTTCTGATAGGAAGGGAAATTTTTTTTTTTAGATTTTATTTATTTATTTGACAGACATAGATCACCAGTAGGCAGAGAGCAGGCACAGAGAGAAGTGGAAGCAGGCTCCCCGCTGAGCAGAGAGCCAGACATGGGGCTCAATCCCAGGACCCTAGGATCATGACCTGAGCCGAATGGAGAGGCTTTAGGAAGAGAAATTTTTTTAAGACTATTTTCTCTTTGAATCTATTTTGAGGTTTGGTTTGTGGTTCTTTCTGACTTCTCATGAAGATGGAATTACTTCTGAGGTTGGTTGTCAGGAACCGCATATCAAATCGAGCTATCTTGTTAGCCATAAATACGTAAATAAAAAAATAAAAGCTCAAGTGTTGGTATAAAGCTATTATGCTTTTCAAAACCCCTATAATTCCTGTATCGTGGTCATTCTTTATCAGATCAAACAGGAGAGAGGTGGCAGAAACGCACTTTCAGGTTAATTTTTTTTACAAGGAAGATGGACTTCTGAACCTACTTTGTTATTCCCTTTCATTCAGTTTCCCTGTACCTCCTTTTCTATGAATTGTAACGGTAACCCCTCATTATTTTTATTGTTGGCACGTGCTTTGTGAACCATAAAGTGTACGCTATAAATGGGAGTGCTTTTCTTTTTTTGCAGTTTACAAAAAACTAATTTTTTTAAATTTATTTTTTATTGATTTTCAGCATAACCGTATTCATTCTTTTTGCACCACACCCAGTGCTCCATGCAAGCAGTGCCCTCTATAATACCCACCACCTGGTACCCCAACCTCCCAAACCCCCGCCCCTCCAAAACCCTCAGATTGTTTTTCAGAGTCCATAGTCTCTCATGGTTCAGCTTCCCTTCCAATTTCTCCCACCTTCCTTCTCCTCTCTAACTCCCCATGTCCACGAAAAACTAATTTAAAAACATTCATCCACCAGAGTACCCAAAGGGCTCCCACATAAACTATCTGTCGTTACATTATGTCTTTCTGCTTTCGCTTCTATTGCTGTCCAAACAATGTTTTAAAACATTCTTTAAAATGGGCCTTTTTAACAAGATTTTTACAAAAGATTTAATTTATTCATTTGTCAGAGAGATAGCACAAGCAGAGGGAGAGGCAGGCAGAGTGGGAAGCAGGCTCCTGGTAAGCAAGAAGCCTGATGGGGGACTCGATCCCAGGATGCTGGGATTATGACCTGATCTGGAGGTAGACAATTAACCAACTGAGCCATCCATGTGTCCCTGAAATGGGCATTTTTGACATTTCCTGATAGCACCTACACACTCATGAATCTCAGATTCATGATATATGGGGCTAGTGGACTTGACAATCATGGAGTCAAGCATGCTGGATTTGACTCACGGGCCTGTCACTGTGAATTTGGGTGTCTTGCTAAACTTGCTACATAGAAACCCAAGCATGTAAGAATTTGCAGGATTGTGACAGTTCAGTGGTATAATGTATACATATAAATACCTAAACCAGTGTCTCTCACAAAGTAGGTCCAAATAGACCAGCTCCCCTCCTGCCTTCATTCTGTCCTTGGAATTCCGTCCCTTGGGAGAAGTTCCTACTGCCTTTGTTACAAGAAATGAACGATATTTACTACACTGTTGGTGCATAGCATGGATCAAGACATTGAGTGATAGTATTAACATACTTCTTGAACTGCCCATTGCCCCCTAAGCACCAAATAAAATGTCATGCTCTGGGGAAACCAAAGTGAGAGGTCCCCAACTTTTAGGAGTTATGGACAGGAGAGAGATTCAAATACTGTGTCAGTGTAGAACCAGGCTAACTAATGTCTAAACCAGGAAGAGAATGTGTGTGGAAGAAAGGCACTGATGATGTATAAAGCCATTTGGCTGGTTGGTGACTTCCCTCAGACTGACAATTTGCCATGAAAGCTTCCAGGCAAATTTGAGATCTTTATTAGTGACAATATGGCTATAGCCTTAAGGGGAAGAAAAAAACCAAAAACCGAAAACCAAAACACACATGCACACAAACTGTTGGTCTTGTGTCTTTTCACAAATAATGACAGTTATCAGAAATTTTATCTTTAAATGGGGAAAACAGCAACTGAAAATGTATTTCATTTGATTCATCACAGAATATGGTGTTTTTGTTCATTTCACACCATTTTTGTTAAGTTTTATTTAAATTAATGCAATCTGAGATAAAGTGTTAATATTCCTGAGGGTATGGACATTGTATACAAATGAACCCAGCTAAGTGGGCTCCTGGACAGGGTCTGATCTATTTATAAAAGTAGCTGAAGCTAAGTGGTTTGTTCCAGAAGAAGATAACGCCTTCCCTCGTCGCATTTGCCTTCTACAGCCTAAGTGGGAGTTAATACGTTCACTTGTCTCCTTCAATTTTGTCCAGAGTGTGTTAAAGCAGTCATAGGGGACCTGGGTAGTTTTGCCATCTGCCTTCTCATAACAATGCCCCAGTTTTCTCCTGGAGAATCAACGTTCCCGCTTTCAGTCCATGCACTTAGGCAGCGGCAACTTCACACTGGTTCCTGACTCTAGCAGTGGCATGTCACCCACTAATGGCCTTTGAGAACATCACTGAGTGAGCCGTGAGTTTAGTAGATGCACGAGACCTTTGCTGGGTCGTGAGGAGGTGGGTCTCTGAATAACTAGCCCGAGATCCACTTGTGTGTGGTGGAACAAACGAGCAGTGATGTGTTGGCCAGAGTGCCCATCCTAGAGAGCCCTGAATGCCAGACAAAAGCATTTGAGACTATTTTTTCAGGCAACAGGAAGCCAGGAAGCTAGTTTTGAAAAGCAGCACATGAAAATGTGTGTTTTTGGAAGATTAGTTGGGCAGCTGTGTGTACAATAGAGTGGAGGGAGGAGAGAACGCGATCCCTGAGTGCATTTAATCTTTATGATGCAGTGTAATTTATTATGAAGTTGAATTTGCATCCTTATCCAAACGTAAGGGAAACTCCTGTCCAAAACTGTAAATGTTTTTTGGTTGCCTTTTTTTTTTTTTAAAGATTGTATTCATTTATATGACGCAGAGAGAGATCACAAGCAGGCAGAGAGGCAGGCAGAAAGAGAGAGAGAGATGCAGGCTCCCAGCTGAGCAGAGAGACTGATGCAAGGCTCGATCCCAGTACTTTGAAATCATGACCTGAGCCAAAGGCAGAGGCTTAACCCACTGAGCCACCCCGGTGCCCCTGGTTGCCTTTTTAAGCATTCCCTGTCTCACATGAAGTGATTACAAATTTGCAGATGTGCATTAAAATGATGTATTCCAAAATGTTAATAGAGGAATTAAAAAACTTATTAAGTAAAATATTATCATTTTTGTTGATTTGAAGCCTATTTGACAAGGGACATAGCATTCTGGTGCATATATGTAAACATGAATAAGTATTTTTTTTTTAAAAAATCTTTATTTATTTATTTGACAGAGATCACAAGTAGGCAGAGACAGGCAGAAAGAGGGAGGGGGAAAAAGGTTCCCCGCTGAGCAGAGAACCTGATGTGGGGCTTGATCCCTGGACCCTGAGATCATGACCTGAGCTAAAGGCAGAAGCTTAACCCGCTGAGCCACCCAGGTGCCCCTAAACATGAATAATTCTTAAAGGTTCCTCTACTCACTTATATAGAAGCCCTTTTCCAAACAGAAGATTAAATCTCTCTTGGCTACTCCTATCAGCTTATTCTGAATTATTTTCCATCCAGAAGCATGAACTAGAAAACCACAGTTTTTACACAGTGTTTGGTTTTCCACCAAGAGAATCACATAATTGGTGGTGATTCAGTGTGGTGTGTTGCTAAAAGCATTTCCAATGCTGTGGATACAAGAGGGTACTGCAGAGAGGTAAGGAAACAGGAGAAAAGGTATGGCTCTCTAATGAGCACTTTATTCTAGAATTTTCCTCCAGCCTTGGGAGCTCACCACTCACAAGTGTGTGCTGGTGCCTTGATCTCATGGGCCACAGTGCTCAGCATCTTCCAGCTGCTTTTTTAGTGAATACATATGTAACAATTGATTTCTTGCCCCAGACGTTGAGAGAAAAATCTGTTCAGAGGGATGGACACTCTAAACCAACACCAGAAAACACTCTCTGTAGTCTTTTGTTAAATGAAAAAATATGGCCAAAAAACCACTTTTGACAGTCTACTACATACAGCAAAATGTAAATCTTAATTGAAATATGTTCTCTCAGCTGTGCTTAAGCAACTGAGTCCTGAGCTTTTCAGGTTTTCAGTCTGAAAGTGTACACCTCTGGTGCTCTGAAAGGGAAGAGAAAGGACACCCTGTTCTCCATATAAATTAAAGAAGAGAAATCTGTGCATTTAAGTGGGCCATATAAAATTTATCAAGCAATTACCTCCTAACTCCTTCCTATCCAAATTACATGATATTTTCTCCCTACTACTTTATTCCACGTTACTGCCTTTTCCAGGATTCTGTCTCACATCACAACAGGACTTCTGTTATTTCCTTCTTGCAAGCTAGTTTTGTTTTCTGCATCTAAAAAAATGAACAATCACTGTGTATTTCAATTCCCATTTTCCTCAAATTCATTGATTCTTCTTATCTATTACTCTTTTCTCATACTCAGTGTCTTTGTCTTTATGGGGTTTGTACTTTGCTTTTCCCCATCCTTTACTGCCATTATATAATCAAATCTAATAACTTCTTAGAGAAAGTTAAAAATTCCTGCATAGCCACACGTGAACACAAAGTCACTGATTTTTAGCAAACCTATAAGATAGTCAGACATCCATTCAATTTCTTTTTTTTAAGATTTTATTTATTTATTTGACAGAGAGAGATGACAAGCAGGCAGAGAGGCAGGCAGAGAGAGAGAGGAGGAAGCAGGCTCCCTGCTGAGCAGAGAGCCTGATTTGGGGCTCGGTCCCAGGACCCTGGGATCATGACCTGAGCCGAAGACAGTGGCTTAACCCTCTGAGCCACCCAGGCGTCCCTCCATTCAATTTCTTAACTGAGTCTCAAATGCATCCTGAGTTCTAACCTAAACCTACGTTCTACTTGTTATACGTTCTTATATGACCAAATTCTTTCAGTTCAGTATTTTGTAACATTTAAATATGAATCAATTGATGCTTTGTCTGTGTATTTCTATGAAAATAATTTGAATACTGTAGATTTATTGTTATATTTATAGATTAATAATCAAAGTTTCATCAGTTGAAGTTTTTGGAAATTTCATATGTAATGATTAACCTAAAATGATACTGCCCAAAATCCCGCTGATATCAAGGCCCAACACCTGATTATAGCCAAACCTGTGGTGGATAGTTCCACGGGAAATTGCAGTTACTTAACACTGATAGCATCTCATGCTCTATCTCTCATTTTAGAATGTGTCCAACACAACCCAAAATTGTAGGACAGTTAATGTCCTCTGAGGACAGCTCTCAGTGAAGTGGAAATAAGAACCATAGATAAAATTGTCAGTTTTCAGGTCTTCATGAGGACAACTTAAAGAAGTTTCTCAGGACCTTTCAGTAAAAGCAAGCCTTCATTTTCTATCCACAACAATTATATCAACAATGTACCTCTTTGACAAAGTTGCTTCTTCACTGTATCACTTTCCCATTCTTTTCTACCTTGGATAATCTCCCAGATAAACTAACAGTACTCAAATCCTTTGTCCTACACTTTGCTCTCAGGATAAATGGAGCCAAAAGACTTAGATTAATATCAAGTTCTGAATGGGATATTAGAGCTATTTCTGTCCAGATTTTCATAAACATAGGGACCTTTGAATTATCAGGCTATAAATAAGTTCTAAATGGAGGGGGCAAAAGCAAAAAGTAGAAATTTTTCAGTTTGATTTTTAATCATGATTAATTGACTTTATTGATTATTAAAATACTAACATTATAAAAGTGTGGATCTTTGTAAAACAATGTCATAATGTAAGAAATAAGTTGCATAGTCCTTTGGAGAATATTAAACCAAGTGTTCAGGTGCCATCTAATTTCTTGTTTACTCCAGAACTTTGGTGTGCATTATCTTGACGAATAGGATTTTGAAGTCCAGACAGACTAACAGAAACCTGATCCAAATGTGTGTGTTTATATTTCTGCTTTTGTTGTAAAAATCAAAGTGTGATTGCTGGTTTAAAATGCTAAAACTAATAATGTTCATGGCCTCTATTATAAATTTTCTAATTGTAGGGGAAAAATCCAACAAACATAGAATTAATTGATTTGCAAATCCTCAAAGAGCTACAGGATCAGGTAGTGGTATGTTCTGATTCAACAGCATCATAATTCAGGATTTTATACGTGTGGCTAATGGATATTTTCATGAATGTTTGCTAGCTAGTCAGCCAATACAGAGAAATATTAGGTAGGGTAATTACTCACAGTTGTGTTTAATAAAATGAGAGAAAATTATCAAATGACAGTAATAATAATAATCCTACAGCAGGCCAAATAATTCAATGATAATTCCAAGTATTAATCTAGCTTTCTTCCCTGATTATGACTCTTCTCTCCTTTATCATAATGGGAGTAGCAGATTGTCTGCAAGGAATTGTGAAAACCCAGCAGTGACTTTGGCAGTGAAGGCCTCCCATCCATTTTGATAGGTTAAAATGATTCTGGTTGGTCTTGAGCAAATGTGTCAATTTTTTTTTTCTGTGTGTGTCATAAAGAAAGAAGCAATAGTAAATTCTTGCTGTTATTCCATGGAGCCAATAAAATCATACTGCCAACAAGAGGCTGTTGACACCGTAAGTGTAGTTAACTGTCTTGAAATACTAGGCCTCGAAATAAAATTCCAATATTTCACATAACCTCTTTCTTTTTAAAGAAAAAAGAAAACAAAACAAACAACTATACTGCTTACCTTTAGGGCCCTGCTGTTGTGTAACTATTCTTGAACATGTCTACTGTAAGTGTATATATATATATTTTTTTTCTGTGCAATAAATTCTTTTAGAGATAAATTTGGATTGCAAATTATTTTGGGGGAGGCATGGTATTTGGGGCTCGTCTTACAAGTAAAAAGTACTAAAAGAAAGAAGAAAAACATTTTTTATTACAGCATATTTACATCTGTCCAAAGTACTTATTTACTATAGTACTGACTAATGTATAATACTGTACACAAAGAAAGAAGTTAAATGAGTTATAATGCAGTCGAAGTGTAGCTGGCCATTTTAAAACTTACCACTGAATCTTTCTGGTATGAAATGTGATATCTGGCAATCTGGTCCAGTTCATTACATCAGGTCATTTGTATGTTCTTATTACCATTTTGATAGCATAGCACATTTTATAACCCATACATTTTACAATGGAACTATGATGCATGTATTTTCAAAAGTATAGACATACATGAAGCTATGAGGTCAAAAAAGATGAATGTCCGTAGTACCATATAGACTCAACAAATAAAAGTGTCCAAGGCTCTGAGTGAGATTTATGAATATTGTGTAAGATTAGGCCAACATGTGGTTTTGTATAAATAATCTGTTCTTAAATTAGAATTACAGTCGTTGAGTACAGTGTTGAAAATGGCAGATAGATTTTAGCTATCTTTGCTCACTAGGGAAAATGGAAAAATGTTTAGTTTGGTCAGATTTTCACTTACCTTCTGAAAAATCTTACGTTTGAGAGAGAGAAGCCTTCTGAAATAAGAATCCTTAAAGACATAACCCCTTTGGCACAAGTTTTCAAGAAACTTGTTTGATGTTGTAGACAATTATATGGCACACGTACTGTTCTAGATGTTTCATGCCAATAATATGTAAGCCATACCAAGGCTACATATACATATAGAGATGTTCCTCAGCTTACAAGGGGGCTATGTACAGAGACACCCATAAGAAATTGAAAATGCATTTAATACCCCTAAACTATCAAATATCATAGCTTACCTTAAGCTTATTTAAACATACTCAGAACACTTACATTTGCCTGCATTTGGGCAAAATCATCTTAAGCAAAGCCTATTTTATAACAAAGTATCAAATATCACATGCAATTTATTAAATATTACACTAAAAAAAAGAAGAATCGTTATATATAGAATGGTTGTAAGAATATCAGGTGTTCACCCCTGTAATCTTCTAGCTGACTGGGAGCTGTGGCTCAATGCCCCTGCCCAGCATCACAAGATGGCACCATACCACATGACACTGGCCCTTTTTATAAAGACCCAAATTCAAAGTTCAAAGTTCAAATTCTACTGAATCACTTTCACTTTCACATCATTGCCAAATATTTCATAAGTTGAATCATTGTAAATCAGGAGCCATCTGATTTGAAAGTTAAATCACAGTCACCCATATACACACAAAAAAAGGCCTTCATGTAGGGCCATCTATGTATCTCTAAACAACATAGCATTATATATCAACGGCAAAAAATGGATGCGAAGGGGACAATTGCTTTGCGTCAGTACTCTGAGCAGTAACATACATGGCCTTACTCACCTAGCAGAACTCCAGAGCTACCTGATGGCAAGAAATTTTACAAATGTTTGCTGAACAGCTTAAGCACTATTATTTTTAACTTAGTGTGCATATCTGTTTTCTCAAGATATGTTAATTTATTTTATTGACTTATTACAAAACCAAATAATTTCCTCTTATTTAAGTGGCAGGTAAATAGAATTCTCTTTAATTTAAATCAAATGGCTTTTTAGGTTAAATATACTAAAAATTCTGAAACTTGTATTGCTTATGAATCTTTTATTGGAATCCTTATCAAGTTGTATTTTTCAAGTTTTTCCTAAATAATCTTCAATGAATTGAAAATAGTTTTTGGATTTTATTCAAGGCTATTAACACACAATTTCACTTTGTAAAATATAGTGCTAAACGTTCAACCAAAACGTTGTGTCTTTTTTTTTCCACTACCACATCCTCCATCTACGGACTGGATTCTCTCCCCAACTAGCACATATATACCATTGTCTATCTTTAGGATAAGTAAGGGTCATCTTTTGTCTTTATTCTATTCCTCGTATGCTTCTGAACTTGTTGAATTTTAATACAGTCACACCATAAGCATCACATATTTGATTCCCCTTTAAATAGTTAACAGTGCACAACCAGAGCATACCTTCAAAGCTATCAATATACTTACTCTGATATATTATTTTTGTATTTTTGTAAATTAAAATAATTAAATTATAGAACAAGAGTTTCAGGTGGTAGGTGTTGTAAGTTTTACCCAAACTGACTTTTGTCAAACTCGTTTTGGTCATCATATATGTTAAGTAGTTTTCTCAGGGTTATTTTTAGAATATCCTTGTATAATGAATATTTACACTGATATCTAGTATAAAAACCTTGCAATTAATTTTAGAAACATTAAGATATTGAAAATCAATCTACTTCTTTAATTCATTAAAGACATTTTTGGCTTGTTTCCAGTACTTTCTTACTGGTTAAAAAATGAACTTGAAGTCGTCTGAATTTAATTATTTTATGGCACTTTCCCTTTGATAAATACAAAGACAATATTCTATATTAGCTATCTGAGAAGAATTTATTTTTTTAATTTTATTTTTTTGTAAGAGAGAGAGTGATAGAGACCACAAGCAGGGGGAGCAGCAGGGTGAGGGAGAAGCAAACTCCTGGCTAAGCAGGGAATCTGTTGCAGAACTGAGTCCCAGGACCCTAAGATCTTGACCTGAGCTAAAGGCTCAGGCGTTTAACTGACTGAGCCACCCAGGTGTTCCAATCTGAGAAGAGTTCTGTATGTTATCCTATTAATATGCAGTTTAAAGTCTAGGTAATTAACTTAATTTTTTAGTGGCTATGTTCCAGGCAGAGAGTAAGAAAGAAATATTAAATCAACCATATTCTATGCATTCTAAATGAAAATAATTAATCAATCATAATAAATCCTTCTATTTATGGAATATCAACTTATAAGCTTTCCTCCATATGAACAATGCCAAATACCAGAATAAAGGGTCATCTAATACAAATAAAGGATAGAATTAAAAAATTCTGGTAAGCCATTTAATTTTGAAAAATGGAGCTATCTTGTTGCTGAGTTGTGGTTTTCAGTCACATAATATCTGATAAGTGTAGAAGTAAGGTGAGTGTTACGCGAGATGAGAAATGGTATATAATTAAGATATTTTTAAAAGTACAGATAAATACAAATTTGTAAACATAGCATTATGGAGGAATAAAAATAAATGATAGCTACACACTCTAATGTCAATAAATCTTGGAAAGTTAATAGAGAAGTAAAACAAGGACAGTGCAAAAATTATGGTACATTTTTATGAAGTTCAAACAAATTCTGTGAAACCGTAGATGGACTTAAAGATACTATTATGTATCAAATATTGTAAAAACTAAGCAAGGAAATAGCAAACATAAAGTAACCAAAGCATACAAACTTGGGTAGATAAAATAGGTGTGATCATTTTCTACTTCATAAAGAGATGAGTTAATAAATAAATAAAAATAAGTAGAATTTTTAGAAGTTAATAAAACTGTGCCTGTTATTATCTTAGCTATATAAGATATATGGTTTTCTAACAAAAACGCTTATCTTAAAAATATTTAAAAATAAATTTCAGGCTAATCATAAGGTTCTATTTACTTTCCCACTGAAGGAAAAGCTGGTTGTTATAGTTGTAGTTGTTTGTTTGTTTTAGTCTCCTCCTAGTTTTTATTATTATAATGTGGAATGAGGAATGTTAGATTGAAAAGTGAATTATTTTATAGACAAAAATCATTACTTGATTCACCTCCTGGTACAGCAGATGGATCTCCTGAAAACATGCCCTTTTGCCTTATGGAAGAGTAACAGTTATGCTTACTTCTGAAACATACTTGGTGGTGGCCCTAAATAGTGACACCATAGTAAACTTTTTGAATATTTGCAAGTAATTTTTATAGTCATAGGGCTCCAAAAGGCACTACTGGTATCTTAGCAGGTATTTCAATAAAGCTAAAAGTTGCCTCACTGTTTAAAAATATTAATAAGGCACAAAACATGGCAGAAGTATTTTCCTCAGATATTATTTTTTTCCATATGCTCCTGATTCCAGACATGAAAGTTATTTTTTTAAATTTATTTATAAAAGATTTTATTTATTTCTTTGACAGAGATCACAAGTAGGCAGGGTCAGGCAGAGTGAGAGGGGGGAAGCAGGCTGCCTGTTGAGGTGAGAGCCCGATGTGGGACTTGATCCAAGGATTCTGGGATCATGACCTGAGCCGAAGGCAGAGGCTTTAACCCACTGAGCCACCCAGGCGCCCAACAAGTATTTTTGACAGATATATATATATGCAATGTATTTTCCAGTTATAAGAAAAATGGTTCTGCTATTTTTAACCTTTTTAAAAAATTACATAATTTTTTTAAAATAAAATTTTATTTTTTAATGTTTTACTTTTCTTTACTTTTTTTTAAAAATATTTTATTTATTTATTTGACAGACAGAGATCACAAGTAGGCAGAAAGGCAGGCAGAGAGAGAGAGAGAGAGAGAGAGGAAAGCAAGCTTCCTGTGGAGCAGGGAGCCCGATTCAGGGCTAGATCCCAGGACCCTGAGATCATGACCCGAGCCGAAGGCAGCAGCCCAAACCACTGAGCCACCCAGGCACCCCAATGTTTTACTTTTCAATATACTACTTAGAATATAAAACCTATTCTATTTGGTACAAAGTTTACCGATTAAAAAATGGTAATTTTCTCATTGTGTCTTCCCCTCTCATTGCTTTATTTTGATTAAAAAATTTCACAATAAACATAACTGATGCTTTCCTTTTGATAGTCCCTCTGTTGGTCATATTGTATATGAGCCATGACAATTAGTTTTACAACATTTATTCATGTTTGTTGATATGTTTTATCATAACTAATTTTCCCTCCCTTATCTAGATTCCCCAGCTTTCAGACAGGTGGACACTTCAATAAACCATACCCAAGGGATGTATCAAGTACTTCTTAGACATTCTCTCAGATCCTTGAGGTCTCATTTTGCTTAATATTAACAAACTTATTTTAAAGTTTATATGGAGAGGCAAAGACTCACAATAGTCAACATAGTGTTGAAGGAGAACAAAGACTGAGGACTGACTTCAAAGTTTACCATAACGACGGGGCACCTGTGTGGCTCAGTGGGTTAAGCCTATACCTTTGGGTCAGGTCATGATCCCAGGGGCCTGGGAACGAGTCCCATATTGGGCTCTCTGCTCAGCAGGGAGCCTGCTTCTCCTCATCTCTCTCTCTGTCTGTCTCTCTGCCAATTTTTGATCTCTCTCTGTCAAATAAATAAAATCTTTTTTAAAAAGTTTACCATAATGATAATTGTATGCAAGATATTGTAATACCACAGAAAGACTAGATTAAGGGAACTGAATATATATTATCAATTATATTTTATATTTAACATAAAAGCAAAAGCAATACAAGAGAGCAAAATACAATCTTTTAAACAAATGGTTCTGGAGTAATGGTGAAGCTAAATGTAAATATATAAAATAAAAATAAAATAAAATAAAAAAATAAAAAATAATCCAGGCAGATATCATACACTCTTCACAAAAATTAAATCAGATTGGATTATAAACCTAAACATGAAACATCTAGAAGGTAATATAGAAGAAAATTTAAATGACCTTGGTTTTGGAAATAACTTTAGCTACAAAAGCACAAGCACTGAATTTAAAAATGTCTACTCTGTGAAACAATGCCAAGAGAACGAAAAGGCAAAGCACAGACTATGAGAAAAAATTTGCAAAATACACATCTGGCAAAGGACTGTTAATCAAAAAGACACAAAGACCCCTTAAAACTCAACAATGGGGGAAGAACCTAATTAAAAATGAGCCAAAGACCTTAGCAGATACCTCACAAACTAAAATATTAGAGATTGCAAATAAGCATATAAAAAGATGCTTCACATCATATGTCATCAGGAAAATGCAAATTAAAACAAAAAAGAGACACCAGTACATACCCAGAATCCAGAACACTGACAACAGAACACGAAATGTTGGTGAGGATGTGGAGCAACAGGAATGTTCTTCCATGTCTATTGAGAATAAAGAATAGAAAGCAACTTGGCAGTTTCTTACAAAACTAAACATATTCTTGCCAGATGATACAGCAGTAGCAGTTCTTGGTATTTATCCAAAGAAGATGAAATCTATACCCACAAAGATGTCTATAGTAGTTTTATTCATTACTGACAAAAGCTTGGAAGCAACCAAGATATCCTTCCATAGGTTAAAGGTCAAATAAAGTGTAGTACATGCAAACAATGGAATATTATTTAATGCTAGAGAAATGAATTACCACGCCATGAAAGATATGGATATAAATATTTAATAAATATTTGATTTTAGGCTTCTACCAGTCTATCAATAGTATTAGTATATTTTAACAGTGAATGCTCAGCATTCACGAATTTACCTAATAAAATATTTTGGGTTCAATATTTTAAATACTTCAACCTCTATGATTATATTCCTAATAATTTTGAATTGGGGTAAATAAACCTTAATTTTTTGTAACTTGTTTCTTATTGCAAAAGAGCTCAATGAAATTTTAGAAAATAAAAATTTACCAAAAAAAAGTTTAGTTTACTATTTCCAAATAATTTAAAACTTTACCATATATTCAAATACATATATTTTTCTAAATTGATTTATAGGCTACTAAAACCAAAAACTTTTAGTTATACTAGATTTCATATCATGCAATCAATGCCAGAAAGCCATCTGGCGATGACTTGTCTTAAATAGAGTTAAGATGGGTTTTATTACAATGCAAGATGGAAACAAAGATAGTATAACAATTGAGTGTTACATAACTTTTCTGTTTTGAGCAAGTTACTAATCTACAAAAGGCTTTTATCGGTTACACACTTGGGAATTTAACAAAACTTTTAAACTAGCATGTGCGACTCATTCCTAGAAAACAACACAATCAATAACACTTTCTTTAGATAAAATCATGACTATTTCTCCATTTGAATAAAAAGGTAGCAACCCCAATAAGTTTATTGAACATGAAAAGTTGAAATGCTATAATGCTCCTAAGGAATTAAATGATCCAGTCATGAATTACAAAAAAAGGATATAAATTACTAAAGATTTTGTTTAATGTAATGTACAACTGCCCGTTATTGTTCAATAGTGTAGGCTTGTACAAGAACTCTATAAAAGAACTCCACTTCTAAACCGTGGAAAATATGTTCCCTTTCCCCCTATATACAACTATTAAGCCATTCATTTAGCTTTTAAAATATCCACTTAATACAGGCTTTTTACTCATTTGAACAGGCAGCAGGGCTCTATTCTTATTGCTTACATCTGAAGGATAGACTTCTAGCGTAAGAGGTAAAGCCCGTAAAGTAGCCAAATAATAACAACAAAGTACAGTTAATGATCCCTTACAATCTGCCAGCTACCTTTCTGAGAATACTTCAATTAATAAAACATATAAAATACCTGACCACAAAGAGCTTGCATTCTTTTGAAATATAATAGTGAAATAAACCAATAATAGAGGGGCACCTCGGTGGCTCAGTCCATCGAGTGACTGCCTTTGGCTTGGTTCATGATCTCAGGGTCCTGGGATGTAACTCCCCAGCAAGCTTTCTAGGCAGTGGGGTGTTTTCTTCTTCCTCTGCGGCCTCTCCCAATTCTCTCTCTCTCTGTCTCCAATAAGGAAATAAACCAGTAATAGAATAATCATTGATGGTTGATGGTGATAAGTGTTACAAAGAAATACAAGAAAGGTAAAAGCCATTGGAGAATGCTGGGATGAAAGTTAATTTTATTTTGTGTTGGGTGGTTATATCTCATTTATGAGATGTTATTTGCACAAAGACCCAGGAAGTGAAGGAGACATGTCACCAAAAGGATATGGATGGCTTATAAGCACATGACAAATTTCTCAGCATTTAGACATTAAAGAAATACAAATTAAAATCATAATGAGACATGCTTACATTTCTATTAAAATGGCTAAAATTATAAAGGCTAATTGTACTTCGTCTGAGCTAGATTGAGAAGCAACAAAAAATCTAAACTGTTGTTGGCATATATCATGATACCACCACTTTGGAAAATAGTTTGAAAATTTTTTAAATGCAAAATATGTTACAGTTACACAAATAACCATTTTACTTCTAGGCATTTAACCAAGAGAAACAAACCCTATGTTCATACAAGGACTTGTATATGAATTTCGTAGCAGCTTTAAGAATTGAAAACAGTGGAAATGTTCATCAATGTCCATCAATAGAGCAAAGACAAATTATGATCTATTCTTTTAAGAGATTACTATTCAACATCAAAATGAACTATTTACAATTGGAGATTCTCAAAGTAATGATGCTGAGAAAAGAAAAGCCAGGCAATGAATAGTATATACTGTGTGATTCCATGACTATAAAAAAATCTAGAAAATACAATTTTATATATAGTCACAGTCATCAAATATATTGGTGTGATTTTAGTGCCTTCTTCTGTGCTCCCATAGCTTCCTACACTTGGATCTCCGAGCATTTGTTACACCATGCGAAATACGAAATCTTTTTCTTTATTCTGTCTTACAGGAAAAAGAATCCTTGAAATTTTATGGACATTTGAACTCTTAGTTATTAGCAGAAATTCTATCACACAGTAAATTTCCAAATATAAAAGCCAGAGTTTTACAATGACTTCTAAGCTTTTACATGATCTAGCCACTCATGTGACCTCTGTGACCTCTTTCCCTGCTACTCTTCAGTCCCTCACAGTGGCCTCCTTGCTATTCCTCAGATATGCCAGGCACGATCCAACCTTATGGCCTTCAAGATAGCCAATTCCTTTGCCTGGAGTGACCTTATTGCTGATAGTTCTGGGCAAATTCATCACCTTTCCATACGTTTGTTCAGTTGTCAGCTTCATTGTAACTACCCTGATCTTCCTATTAAAATTCTTACCTCCCCATCCCCTGCCTAGCAACCTTGATTTTTCTCACCCTGATCTAATTTTTATTTTTCCCCATTGTACTCATCATTTTTGAATAAACTATGCAACTTTTATTAAGGTTTATAGCTTTTAATTGTCTCACCCTTTAAAAGAAAAGTTCTACAAAGCCAAGTATTTCATTTACCAGTGTAGTCTGAAGTAATATCTGCCATATAATAGGTTCAGTAGACTATGGGTAAATTTCAGAAAAAATTAATGTTGAGAGTATACTGAATTTCATGTCATTTCAATATTTTTTCCAAAAAATAAACTATGTAAAACATATTTTAAATTTACTTTCAAAATATTTTATAGCATATAATGGACAATATACATATGCCTTAAAAAAACAATCATATAAATAACCATTTCATACCTACTTAAAAATTGCATAATACCACACTCGTAGATCCTCTCTGAATGCTCTAAAATAACCCTTTAAAGGAAAAACATTTTTAAAAATAACAGATTTTTTGGCAAAGAATTTAATAAAAAAAAAGTTTCATTCATCTATGTAGATCATAATAAATGTTTTTAATAGGCATGAAATTATAACTCTGAAGTGTGCTAAAATGAAACCACCTGCTAAGGGTGAGAGAACAAAAATAAACATCATTTTTTCAAATAAGAGGAATTTATTACCTTTGAATCAAAGCATGTGGATTTGTTCAAACTGGCAATAAAGGAATATGGATACACAATCAATAGAATGTCATATTTTAGATGTCTAAAAGACTTCAAAGTGAAGAGTATACATTTTTTAAATGCTACATAATAAGAAGATGACAAGATGTGACAAATAGCATTTTAAAAGCTCTACTCATAATGGAACGGAAGGTGTCATTTCCCTATAATTTTATATATGTCATTAATTTACTGTATCTGGATACAACATATTACCAAACAGATGTTCATCAAAGTCTAAATCATTTTTAATGGAACATAATATTTTGAACCTACATCTATTAATCATTTTTTCGATCTAACTTTTATAGTCTCGCTAAACATTTTATCCATTGTCGACAAAATTTAAAAAAGTAGGATAAAAAGTCGTGTTCGGAAAAGTAGATTTTCTTTGAAGTTTGCATTTAAATGAAAATATTTGCTGATATTTTAAAACTTTAAATGTAATTTTATATATATCTGACCTATCAGATGATATAAAATTTTTGGAGAAAATATGACATGTTTTTTTGATCTTGGTTGAAGGTATTAATAAAGAGCAACTGTTTGTATTATTTGTAATGTGATATCTTAGTTAATAAACATGAATAACTGGTATAAAATATGTTTTTTTAAAAATTTTATTTATTTCCTTGACAGAGATCACAGGAAGGCAGAGGGGCAGGCAGAGAGAGAGGAATGGAAGCAGGCTCCCTGCTGAGAAGAGAGCCCACTGTGGGACTCAATCCCAGGTACCTGGAATCATAACCTGAGCCGAAGGCAGAGATTTTAACCCACTGAGCCACCCAGGCGCTCTAAAATATGTTCTTTTTTTATATAGAATTATAGTTCTTGCAAAAATATGGAACTAGCTGGAACTGAATGCCTCCTTCAAAGTCAGCTCTGGAGAAATTATGCAAGTGTAATGTAGAACTATTTCGGATATGAACCAAAAACAAAGAAATGATGATAAATTCCTTAAAAGACTCAAAGTTGCTCTTGACTGGTATGTTTCAAGCTCTATTCCTGGTTTGAGGACAGTTTTTAACAGGCCTGTCACTGTAGAAATCAGCTGGATGTCTAGAGGCTATCAGAACTGTGCAAAAACCTTGAAGGGGTAAAGACTTGAAAATTCTTTAGAGAGATTAGCTCCCTAAGGCATTATTCATCCACACATTTTCCTCCAAGCAATTAAGGCTGATGGATGAGGGGCACCTGAGGGGCTCTCTCATCACCTGGGTGGTAGGTTAAGACTCTGCCTTCATCTCATGTCATGGTCTCTGGGTCCTGGGATCCAGCCCCACATCGGGCTCTGCTCAAAAGGAAGCCTGCTTCCCTCCCTGCTTGCCTGCCTCTCTGCTTACTTGTAATCTCTCTCTCTCTCTCTGTCCAATAAATAAATAAAATCTTAAAAAAAGGCTAATGGATGCTAAATTATGAAAACTGTTCCCTCCAAATGATGCTTCTTCATAAGGATTTAAGAATTTAAAATTGTAAGAATTTAAAATTAAAACTTGATTGTAGGATTTATCTTATAGAATAACATCAAGTGAAGGCAGTTATTATTAGATCTGAAGTATTTGTGATTCTGAATTCTTGGCCTCATTAGTAAATTTATTTTTAAATTCTCCCATGGAGTGGTGATTGGCCTTCAGTCTTTCATTGATGTACATCATTGGGTCAAATGAGATGTGCGTGCCCAGAACTATATATAATCTTCTTTGTATTTCACTGGAGATGGCATTTCTGAGTTTTGTTCAATTGAATTTGGACAGATGTTTTAATAGTCACTTCTAGAGTTGGCCCTGGAGAATATCTTCATTTTTTTTTTCTCTTCCCGATTCTCTGAAAAACCCTGACTAATTCACATTATCACAGTGATATCACAATTCAAGTTTTTCCAAAGACTATATCTGCAAAAAAAAAGAAGCTACTCAGAATGTAATGCTATTGTGAATGATTGAGAAAGAAAACATTATTACAATTAAGCTACCAGGTTTCAATGTATTTTATTGTTGCTTAGAAAATCTTAGAATACCCAGACTTTACAGAGATTTGATGATCCTAAGAGGAGCTGAACTCATGGACCAAAATAGCTATGCACATAAAAAGTACAATTACTTACCTAAAAAAGATGATGTGGTTAACTTTATATGGCAATCCAAGTGTTATTGGAACAGGAATTTAAAAAATAGCTCAGGGGCACCTAGGTAGCTCAGTGGATTAAGCCACTGCCTTCAGCTCAGGTCATAATATCAGGGTCCTGGGATCAAATCCTGCATCAGGCTCTTTGCTTAGCAGGGAGTCTGCTTCTCTCTCTCTCTCTCTCTCTCTCTCTGCCTGCCCTCCGTCTACTTGTGATCTTTCTCTGTCAAATAAATAAATAAATAAAATCTTAAAAAAAAAAAGAATGTACTTTTAAAAAAATAGCTTAACAGGGGCACCTGGGTGGCTCAGTGGGTTAAGCCGCAGCCTTCAGTTCAAGTCATGATCTCAGGGTCCTGGGATCAAGCCCCACATCAGGCTTTCTGCTCAGCAGGTAGCCTGCTTCCCTTCCTCTCTCTCTGCCCGCCTCTCTACCTACTTGTGATTTCTCACTGTCAAATATGTAAATAAAATATTTAAAAAAAATAGCTTTAAAGTATATGATAAAATAATGATATACATATACAAAGAAAAGAAAGATACTATACTGTGAATATAAATTAAGTGAAAATTGTTGAAATAAAGAATACAATAAATGGAGACTAAGATGAATATAGCTGTAAAATGAATAAGTGAGTTGGGAAAAACAAACAAACAAACAAATTAATGACTTCTGCCCAAATGCAGCAGAAGAGAAAAAAAATAAAGAAAATATTTAAATAAGTACTGAGATAAATTTTGGAGAATTAAAGAAAGATAAAAGATACCAGACTTAAAATGATGCCAAACATGAGAAATCAGAAACAAAACAAAACAAAAACCACACACACCAAAAACCACTCATATAGGGCACCTAGGTGGCTCAGTGGGTTAAGCCGTTGCCTTCGGCTCAGGTCATGATCTCAGGGTCCTGGGATCCAGTTCCACACGGGGCTCTCTGCTTGGTGGGGAGCCTGCTTCCTCCTCTCTCTTTCTCTGCCTGCCTCTCCAACTACTTGTGATTTCTATCTGTCAAATAAATAAATAAAATCTTTAAAAAAAAACACTCATATATATTATGGTGAGTTTTAAGAATATCAAAAACAGCGAAGAGCATAAATGATGCCCAAGAGAAGAACAGATCACCTAAAATGTACAAGAATAATACTGACAGCAGAATTCTCAATAGTAGTAGCATATAAAGGAGACTGCTGGGTGTTTGTATAGATGGAAAAGATATTTGAAACTAGATATTATACATCAAGCCAAATTATTGATTAAATTTGAGAGCACAGTAAAAATACAATGAAGCATGTTAGGTCTTAGAACATTTATCACACAGAGACACACATTTTAGAAAACTTCCTTGGAGGACAGCTCAATTTAGATAGAGAAAACAGAATTATGTACTCAAAGGCACATTTTGAAGGACGGATTGAATATAGTCTGCACTGCAAATATTCTTTAATCGTATGTTCTGAATTTCCTAAAATTAAGAAGTATTTGTTCAAATATTTATCTTTAAATAAACCCTAGGAGACTTTTTCTTGGATTCTGGAAAATCAGTCCATTTGGATACAAATCTTTTTGTCACCGATGGAAATTTTAAGCCCTTAACTGTGGAATGTCTAATGTATTCTTACAGCAATTGTGATTTGCCAATACATGGGTGATGTGTGTGTGTTGTGTGTGTTTATTTTTATTTTTGATGGTTTTACTCTTCTATGATATTTTTAAGTAGACATAATTTTAATAAATTATGATTTGTTGAAATTTATCTGAGGTTATATATAATAAAATGAAATTTGTGTGAACTGAAGAAGTGCGTCTCCATTTGTTTTTTTTTAAGAGTAGACTGGTCTTTAAAAATTGTCCAAAGAAGTACATTATATTCATTATTAAATTTGATAAAATACAATAAAGTATTTATGGTCATATGGAACCATATCAAATTCTACTATTAATTCATATCAATAATTATCATAAGAGGAAAAAGGGATATTTTTCAAAATGAAAATTAGTGTATTTTTCAAAATATGATATAGTGTTATTCACTGAACAGAGGGAAGAAATGTCAAAGTTTAACACAGTTTACAGAATGTTTTGACATAAATTGAAATTTAACACTGACCAAATTTCACAGTTTTAAGTAAAATGATAGTACTTTAAATCCTTGAAAAGTGGTAAGTGACCCAAAATATTGCTGAGAAAAACAAATTTAACACTACACTAGTCTGAGATGGTTAAGTTATGGTACAACTTGCCATTGTGTATCATCAAATGGTATATTTTTTTCTTTTGGTCTTGTCATTATATTTTATTTTAGCCATTCTGATAAGTGTGTAGTGATATCTCAGTGTCATTTAAATTGCATTTCCTTGATGTCTAATTATGTCAAATTATATTATTTTGATGTTTAATGTTCTGAGCTTTCTCAGTTCAAGACCATGAAGCCACTTAGGAAAAATAAGTTATAGATGCACTCATAGACCAACTCTTATTTAGAAATAAGAACAAACATTACTACCCATTCCAACAAAAAATCGATTTGTTATGCAGTAGGGATTTTATAAATTACCTGACACAACTTATATAGTAAGATGAAATGGGACAGGCGGCTTCTTGCAGCTATATACAACATCATTTAAATTTCAATTTTCAGTATAATTTTTCCAAGGTATACACAGAATATATATTTAATGTAAATTGTGAACATTTTAAACTCTGTATATGGAAATTAATCAATTTTAAGTTTATAACAATCAAAATTAACGGAAGTTTATTTTAAATTAGTTAGCTTTCTCTGCATTGCAAGACAGAATAATCAAGAATAGGTAAGAAAAAAATAATCTCTGTAAAATTACCGGGGGTGCATTATGAAGTGTTCGCTAACCGATCAAACTCACAATTTGGATTGAATGGCAAGTGACTTTTAAACTCTGGAACTCATTGTCAATGTTTTTTTCTTCATTGTGTCTTAAATGTGGAACAACAATGAGGTATTTCAAAGAAGTGAACCACACATAAATTTCTCTAAGGGTGGGGTGAGGGTTACTCAAAAAGGAACTAGACAAGGCTTTTAAAGATATCGACAATCATTATAACATAACGTGACTGATTGTTACCGTGCTCTTAACTGGGCAAACACTTGTTGGCTTCCAAGAAAGACGAACATAGTTGAGATGGTTCTAGCGGCCTTCTAGCACAGGGTCTCATGAGGCAGGGATTCTAGCCACTGGCTGTGCAAGCCATGAGGCCTGTTAGTGATTCTATTTTTTCCTCTGCAGAATGGGTCTTTCTACATTCCAGGTCCTTTCTACCCCAATAAATAACGCAGCGATTCTCTCAGTGAGTTGTAATGTTGGTTTAAACAGCCAACTGTCTCTTAAAAAGGACTTTTGTTTAAATTCCTTTAAAAAAAAGTCCTTTCAAAAAATCTTTTTTTTTATTTTTTATTTTTTAATCCCATATGTTTACTCTGATCCTGGAACTTTGTCATTTTGACCTTCTCTGCTGATAAAAATATTCTTCATCATCAGCACCTACTACTCTCCTCTCCTGGTGGTCTCTCCGGAAGGGGTCTTCTCTAGCTCTTCTAGCAGAGGATGGGCACTTCCCCTCTACCCCTGTTACCGGACCAACCTTACCTATCCTGCAGGGTCAGGTCGGCCTGGCCTTTTATCTGTTGTTCTCTTCTGAGTGGTTAGATTTCATAGATACCGTGCTTTACTTTTATCAGGATTTACCCTGGACTATCAAAACCCTTTTCTTGTGCCAGTGAAGCCTAAGAAACAGTCCTGATGAGAGAACCAGGAACTCGAACAGATCATATTTATCCTGAATGTTCCGTCCAAAATGAAGAATACATTTCTGAGGAGCCTCAAGATCTCTGAGAAGGTAAGTTTCACCAACTCTGTCACGTAGGGGCATCAATTCTGATTCTGTGTCAATTTTCCTACTTTCCCAGCTAATAATTCTCTACCTCAGAACGCCCACTCTCAAGCGTTTCCTCTCTCAAAGGCAGTTGCTCTTCGAGTCTGCACATGGCACTTGGGGCCTGCTGGTCGTTGGCTACTGCCTTCTGTACCTTGGGTCTAACAGCTGCGGGGCATCAAGATGAGAACGTCTCTTGTTCTAAGACTTAATATATTTTGGGGCACATGGTAAGCAATAATCACTTTTTTAGTTGATCCAAGTGTTCGACCTTTCTTAATTATTCTAGTACCACAGTTTACTTGTTCTAAGATTTGTCCTCCCCCCCCCATTCTAATATCTCTTAAGGAGGCACTCACCTTGCACTTGATGACATATCCTACTTTAACTGACAGCATTTCTCTTTCAAGTCGAACATAAACTATAGTGCATCTTACCCTTGATGAAAGCTAGGATGCAATTAAATACACTATTATGGTTACGATTCTGATATTTGAAATCCTCCGGTAGCTCCCTGTGCCCCCACAGTGTAGTACGTCACCTACTCAGCATAGTATACAAACCATCTCACCCCTAGTGTTAACCCCGAGGCTCAGCCTCTATCCCCAGGTGATGCTGCCAGATCAGCTGTCAGTTGTCATAAACTTGCTGTAGTTTCCGAATGCACTGTGCTGCCTCCTGGCACTTTGAAACTTGACACACTCATCCTCATTCTTCGCTTTTCCCTTGTCTATTACCTCCCCTGAAAATCTGCTCCTAATGGCTTTTCTCAGATCCAACCTACCCTTGGCAGTCTTTCATCTCCCTGTGGTAAAACCTGTCACACTGCACCATGGACATGCCTGTTGTCCCCCTGAGAAGAGAAAAGGGACAGTGAGGGTCCCCCAGCATTTGCAGCTCTAGTGCAGAGCCCCATGCCTGGCTTGCAGGAAATGCCAGATCATGAAGACAAACGGAGATCATCCTCTGGCTAAAACCAGCTCTTCTTTGCCTACCGCAGGATCTGGATCAATAAAGACCAGCCAGTTATTATTGCTGTTTTTCTAGGGATTTTTCCCCC
>NW_028134477.1:0-74216 GCF_964662115.1 Mustela nivalis | reverse complement strand
GACAGAGCATCACTGTTTAAGGTAGCCTATGCAATTGGGGTGTTGCCGAGGGCCAAGCAGTTTGATCCTCATTTGGGGTTTCTGGGCAGCACCATAGACAAAGTTTTTCTCCTGGGAGGCAGGCAGAGTACTTCATTGTGGCCCCAGATTTCCCAGTAGGGAGGGTTTGTGAGCCAGGAGTGTGAGGACGGAAGTCTAGGAACACAAGCTAAAGTGAGGATTGGAGCCAAGGGCAGAGTAGGCCCACTCTGCAGAGGCTGAATCAACATCTCCTGCATCTGAAGTCAGGCTGAGGATTAGACGTTGGCTGAGGCTGGAGTATGTGTCCATGATGGCACCTTCATGAAGCGGGGGCCTCATGAGGCCAAGGAAGTTTACCCACGCTGAGATTGGAGGTTGCCCCAAACCACAAGGTTTCCTTCTGCGGGACATTCGAGTCCTGTTGCATGGCTCCAGGACATACCATACGGAAGGACTGGAGAGCACGGTTCGAAGGATGGATCCCTGTCCAGCATGCCTCGCATTCCCATTGGCCATTAGCCACAAGATATGTTTGATCTGCTGCCTCTGGGGCACGCTACCCAGGGGGCTGAGTGAAATGGCCTCTCCTGAGGATGCGTCATAATGTGCGCTTGGGTCCATGGAGACCTTGGAATGTGCTGGTTGTTCAGTGGCCCTGCGGAACTCTCCTACCTGAAGGGTTTGATACATCCCCAGTAAGTAAGCTCCCCATGTGGAGGCGAGAGAGGATTGGTTTGGTGCCTCAGAAAAGCCTCGTGTGCTGGTCTTCGAAAACATTCCTCTGAGGACGGACACATAGAAACCAAAGCTAAGGTCCAGATTAGAGCCTGGGGGCCTGTCCATTTCAACCTTCTGTCTCTGGGGACACTGTCTGAGAGTCTAAGTGGAGATAGTTGCTCCGCTGTTGTAAGAGAGCCCCTCTTAATCCAGGGTGGTTTACACTATTGATGGCCTCAGGGGCCTTGGAGCTTTTCCCTAACCTGTAGGGTTGTGGTCAATGGATTGGGCACACTTGCCTTGGAGAGGGCAGGCACAATCTTTCGCTGTGGCTCCAGAGGCCCTAGCCTGGAGGTTGTGTGGGTCAAGGCTGTGGGCACAGAAGTCTGAAAACACAAACTCAGCTTATGAGTGGCGCCTAGGGTATGGCAGGCCGGATGTACAGCCCGAGAGGGAGCTCCTGGGCCTCTGAAACAAGGGCGAGTGGGAGGCGTTCCTTCAGGCTTTTGTCTCTGGATGTTGTGTCCGGGATAGCCGTGGATTGGAGGGGTGGCCTCAGGGACTGTGGACGAGTATCCCTCTCTGGGGATTTGTCCCAGCTCCCAAGAGTTTGGGGTCATTTTGTGGGAAGGGTGGAGTCGTGTTGTCTGGCTCATGTGTCTCTCCAAGAAAGGTATTCCAGAGCAGAGCCCCAGGTACAGGCGGGGCGACTAGAAAACTGAAACACTGGTGAGGATTGGGTGCATAGGGGCTTGGCAAGCCCCATATGCGCCTCTTGGTCCAGGCCCTGACAGGCCTTACTTTGACATGGGGCTCATGCTGAGGTCACAGTGTGAATTTGTGCCCTTCAGCACTCAAGTTTGGGCGTGGCATCAGGGACCATGAAGGTTTCTCCCACCCTGAAGGTGTGACTCCATGCCAAGAGCAAGCTTTACAGCCACGGGGAAGGAGGAGTTCTGTTTTGTGCTTCCGATACCCAGCTGTTGGAGAATTGATATAATGTCTAGGTTCAGATATCTGAAAACCAAGGTTAAAAAGAGGTGACGGCATAAGACCATGGCGTGTCCGAAGTGCTGTGTGTGCGGCCAGCTGTCTCCTTGTCTGTCTGGACGTCTGGCTTCAGGCTGTGTCAGACAGAGCATAAGTGCCCAGTGCAGCCTATCCAGTTCGGGTACCGTCGAGGCCCGAGCAGGTTGATCCTCATCTGGGTTTTCTGGAGAGAGCCCCACAGGGAAACGTTTTTCTTCCATTGGGCAGACCCTGGGCTGGGTTGTGGTTCTGGAGTTCCTAGTCCGGAGGGCTTGTTTGCCAGGATTGTGAGGAAGGAAGTCTGAAAACACAAGCTAGCGTGAGGTTTGGGACCGAGGGCACGGCAGGCCCACTCTGCAGAGGCTGAATCGAGATCTCCTGCACTGAGGTCATGTCAACTATGAGAGGTGTTTCAGGCTAGAGTTTTTGTCCAGCATGGCCTCTTCCTGAAGGGTGTGGGGGCTTCATGAGGCCAGGGAGGTTTGCCTACGATGGGATTTGTAAACTACTCCAAACCTCAAGGTTTCCTTCTGCACGACAGTCGAGTGCTATTGGATGGTTCCAGGAGGCCCCATACGGAAAGACTCGAGAGCATGTGTCTAAGCATGGATGCCTGGGAACGCCACCTCATTTTCCCACTCTTTAGTCAGGACAAGGCAGGCTCAATCTGCGGGCTCCTGGGTGAGCTACCCAGAGGGGAGAGTTGAAATGGACTCTCCTGAAGATGAGTCCTACTGTGGCTTGGTGGTCTGGGAGACCTAGGAATGTGGAGGTGGCTCAGGGACTCTGCAGGATTCTCCAACCTGAGGTGTTTGACACGGCTCCAATAAGGAAGCTTCCCATGTGGAGACGAGAGGAGTTCTTTTCAGTGCCTCAGGAAAGCCCCATATCCTGTTCTTCGAACCAAAGCCTCTGAGGAGTGACACCTGGACACCAAAGCAAGAGTTGAGATTAGGGCCTAAGGGCCTGTCCAGCTCAACCTTCTATCTCTGTTTACATCTGTGTGCATGCCTTCATGGAGGTAGCAGCTCAGCTTGTGTCCGAAGGCCCCTGTGTGTACAGGGAGGCTCCCGGTAGTGGGATGTCCTCGGGGGCCTTGAGGTTTCTCATATTCTGGAGGTGTGTGGCCAAATGAATGGACAGAGTATCCCAGGAGAGAGCAGGCACGGTCCTGTGGTATGGCTCCAGGAAACTCAGCCTAGAGGCTGTGTTTGCCAGGGCTGTGGGGACAGATGTCTGAAAAAGCAAACTTGGCTCTGGTAGGGGCCAAGGTAATGGCAGGCCTGATCTCCAGTCCGTGAGGGGAGATCCTCTGGATATCAAAGGAGGGCAAGTGGGAGGCAGTCGCTCAGGCTTTTGTCTCTGGGTGTTGCTTTCACAGTGGCCGTTCAGTGTAGGGGTTGCTTCAGGGGCCGAGGAAGAGCCTTCCTCTCGGGGGATTGTCCAAGCTCCCAAGTGTTTGGGTTCATTCAGTGGGTAGGGAAGAGTACTGTTTTCTGCCACAGGGGACCTTCCAGGAGAGGGCCTCTAGAGCACATCAGTGGGTTCCCTCAACTGGAATACACACCATCTAGTTAGTCCTGCGTGCCTATGGGCATGGCAAGCCACATATGTGGGCTCTTGGTCCAGTCACTGAGAGGTGTTACTTGAATAAGGTACTCACGCTGAGGGTCACCATGTGTGTTTGTGCCGAAGGCAGGCCTCACGCATGGGCGTGGCCTCATGGGCCATGCCATTTTCGCCTACACTGAAGGTTTGACTCACTGCAAGCAGCAAGGTTTCTTGCCATGGGGAAGGAGGGGTTCTGACTTGTGCATCAGGTTCCCCCCTGTGCAGGGATTGGAGATAAGGTCTAGGTTCCGATGACTGAAAACCGAGGTTGGGAATGGATGGTGGCCTAAGGCAGTGGCGGGTCCAATGTGCTGGGTGTGCAGCCAGCTGTGTCGGTGTCTGTTAGAAGGTCTGGTCTCAGGATATTTGCGACAGAGCATCACTGTTTAAGGTAGCCTATGCAATTGGGGTGTTGCCGAGGGCCAAGCAGTTTGATCCTCATTTGGGGTTTCTGGGCAGCAACATAGACAAAGTTTTTCTCCTGGGAGGCAGGCAGAGTACTTCATTGTGGCCCCAGATTTCCCAGTAGGGAGGGTTTGTGAGCCAGGAGTGTGAGGACGGAAGTCTAGGAACACAAGCTAAAGTGAGGATTGGAGCCAAGGGCAGAGTAGGCCCACTCTGCAGAGGCTGAATCAACATCTCCTGCATCTGAAGTCAGGCTGAGGATTAGACGTTGGCTGAGGCTGGAGTATGTGTCCATGATGGCACCTTCATGAAGCGGGGGCCTCATGAGGCCAAGGAAGTTTACCCACGCTGAGATTGGAGGTTGCCCCAAACCACAAGGTTTCCTTCTGCGGGACATTCGAGTCCTGTTGCATGGCTCCAGGACATACCATACGGAAGGACTGGAGAGCACGGTTCGAAGGATGGATCCCTGTCCAGCATGCCTCGCATTCCCATTGGCCATTAGCCACAAGATATGTTTGATCTGCTGCCTCTGGGGCACGCTACCCAGGGGGCTGAGTGAAATGGCCTCAACTGAGGATGCGTCATAATGTGCACTTGGGTCCATGGAGACCTTGGAATGTGCTGGTTGTTCAGTGGCCCTGCGGAACTCTCCTACCTGAAGGGTTTGATACATCCCCAGTAAGTAAGCTCCCCATGTGGAGGCGAGAGAGGATTGGTTTGGTGCCTCAGAAAAGCCTCGTGTGCTGGTCTTCAAAAACATTCCTCTGAGGACGGACACATAGAAACCAAAGCTAAGGTCCAGATTAGAGCCTGGGGGCCTGTCCATTTCAACCTTCTGTCTCTGGGGACACTGTCTGAGAGTCTAAGTGGAGATAGTTGCTCCGCTGTTGTAAGAGAGCCCCTCTTAATCCAGGGTGGTTTACACTATTGATGGCCTCAGGGGCCTTGGAGCTTTTCCCTAACCTGTAGGGTTGTGGTCAATGGATTGGGCACACTTGCCTTGGAGAGGGCAGGCACAATCTTTCGCTGTGGCTCCAGAGGCCCTAGCCTGGAGGTTGTGTGGGTCAAGGCTGTGGGCACAGAAGTCTGAAAACACAAACTCAGCTTATGAGTGGCGCCTAGGGTATGGCAGGCCGGATGTACAGCCCGAGAGGGAGCTCCTGGGCCTCTGAAACAAGGGCGAGTGGGAGGCGTTCCTTCAGGCTTTTGTCTCTGGATGTTGTGTCCGGGATAGCCGTGGATTGGAGGGGTGGCCTCAGGGACTGTGGACGAGTATCCCTCTCTGGGGATTTGTCCCAGCTCCCAAGAGTTTGGGGTCATTTTGTGGGAAGGGTGGAGTCGTGTTGTCTGGCTCATGTGTCTCTCCAAGAAAGGTATTCCAGAGCAGAGCCCCAGGTACAGGCGGGGCGACTAGAAAACTGAAACACTGGTGAGGATTGGGTGCATAGGGGCTTGGCAAGCCCCATATGCGCCTCTTGGTCCAGGCCCTGACAGGCCTTACTTTGACATGGGGCTCATGCTGAGGTCACAGTGTGAATTTGTGCCCATCAGCACTCAAGTTTGGGCGTGGCATCAGGGACCATGAAGGTTTCTCCCACCCTGAAGGTGTGACTCCATGCCAAGAGCAAGCTTTACAGCCACGGGGAAGGAGGAGTTCTGTTTTGTGCTTCCGATACCCAGCTGTTGGAGAATTGATATAATGTCTAGGTTCAGATATCTGAAAACCAAGGTTAAAAAGAGGTGACGGCATAAGACCATGGCGTGTCCGAAGTGCTGTGTGTGCGGCCAGCTGTCTCCTTGTCTGTCTGGACGTCTGGCTTCAGGCTGTGTCAGACAGAGCATAAGTGCCCAGTGCAGCCTATCCAGTTCGGGTACCGTCGAGGCCCGAGCAGGTTGATCCTCATCTGGGTTTTCTGGAGAGAGCCCCACAGGGAAACGTTTTTCTTCCATTGGGCAGACCCTGGGCTGGGTTGTGGTTCTGGAGTTCCTAGTCCGGAGGGCTTGTTTGCCAGGATTGTGAGGAAGGAAGTCTGAAAACACAAGCTAGCGTGAGGTTTGGGACCGAGGGCACGGCAGGCCCACTCTGCAGAGGCTGAATCGAGATCTCCTGCACTGAGGTCATGTCAACTATGAGAGGTGTTTCAGGCTAGAGTTTTTGTCCAGCATGGCCTCTTCCTGAAGGGTGTGGGGGCTTCATGAGGCCAGGGAGGTTTGCCTACGATGGGATTTGTAAACTACTCCAAACCTCAAGGTTTCCTTCTGCACGACAGTCGAGTGCTATTGGATGGTTCCAGGAGGCCCCATACGGAAAGACTCGAGAGCATGTGTCTAAGCATGGATGCCTGGGAACGCCACCTCATTTTCCCACTCTTTAGTCAGGACAAGGCAGGCTCAATCTGCGGGCTCCTGGGTGAGCTACCCAGAGGGGAGAGTTGAAATGGACTCTCCTGA
The DNA here is from genome assembly GCF_964662115.1 of Mustela nivalis. NCBI lineage: Eukaryota > Metazoa > Chordata > Mammalia > Carnivora > Mustelidae > Mustela > Mustela nivalis. The sequence goes on along the minus strand of NW_028134477.1, from coordinate 67,979 downwards.
AGATGAGTCCTACTGTGGCTTGGTGGTCTGGGAGACCTAGGAATGTGGAGGTGGCTCAGGGACTCTGCAGGATTCTCCAACCTGAGGTGTTTGACACGGCTCCAATAAGGAAGCTTCCCATGTGGAGACGAGAGGAGTTCTTTTCAGTGCCTCAGGAAAGCCCCATATCCTGTTCTTCGAACCAAAGCCTCTGAGGAGTGACACCTGGACACCAAAGCAAGAGTTGAGATTAGGGCCTAAGGGCCTGTCCAGCTCAACCTTCTATCTCTGTTTACATCTGTGTGCATGCCTTCATGGAGGTAGCAGCTCAGCTTGTGTCCGAAGGCCCCTGTGTGTACAGGGAGGCTCCCGGTAGTGGGATGTCCTCGGGGGCCTTGAGGTTTCTCATATTCTGGAGGTGTGTGGCCAAATGAATGGACAGAGTATCCCAGGAGAGAGCAGGCACGGTCCTGTGGTATGGCTCCAGGAAACTCAGCCTAGAGGCTGTGTTTGCCAGGGCTGTGGGGACAGATGTCTGAAAAAGCAAACTTGGCTCTGGTAGGGGCCAAGGTAATGGCAGGCCTGATCTCCAGTCCGTGAGGGGAGATCCTCTGGATATCAAAGGAGGGCAAGTGGGAGGCAGTCGCTCAGGCTTTTGTCTCTGGGTGTTGCTTTCACAGTGGCCGTTCAGTGTAGGGGTTGCTTCAGGGGCCGAGGAAGAGCCTTCCTCTCGGGGGATTGTCCAAGCTCCCAAGTGTTTGGGTTCATTCAGTGGGTAGGGAAGAGTACTGTTTTCTGCCACAGGGGACCTTCCAGGAGAGGGCCTCTAGAGCACATCAGTGGGTTCCCTCAACTGGAATACACACCATCTAGTTAGTCCTGCGTGCCTATGGGCATGGCAAGCCACATATGTGGGCTCTTGGTCCAGTCACTGAGAGGTGTTACTTGAATAAGGTACTCACGCTGAGGGTCACCATGTGTGTTTGTGCCGAAGGCAGGCCTCACGCATGGGCGTGGCCTCATGGGCCATGCCATTTTCGCCTACACTGAAGGTTTGACTCACTGCAAGCAGCAAGGTTTCTTGCCATGGGGAAGGAGGGGTTCTGACTTGTGCATCAGGTTCCCCCCTGTGCAGGGATTGGAGATAAGGTCTAGGTTCCGATGACTGAAAACCGAGGTTGGGAATGGATGGTGGCCTAAGGCAGTGGCGGGTCCAATGTGCTGGGTGTGCAGCCAGCTGTGTCGGTGTCTGTTAGAAGGTCTGGTCTCAGGATATTTGCGACAGAGCATCACTGTTTAAGGTAGCCTATGCAATTGGGGTGTTGCCGAGGGCCAAGCAGTTTGATCCTCATTTGGGGTTTCTGGGCAGCACCATAGACAAAGTTTTTCTCCTGGGAGGCAGGCAGAGTACTTCATTGTGGCCCCAGATTTCCCAGTAGGGAGGGTTTGTGAGCCAGGAGTGTGAGGACGGAAGTCTAGGAACACAAGCTAAAGTGAGGATTGGAGCCAAGGGCAGAGTAGGCCCACTCTGCAGAGGCTGAATCAACATCTCCTGCATCTGAAGTCAGGCTGAGGATTAGACGTTGGCTGAGGCTGGAGTATGTGTCCATGATGGCACCTTCATGAAGCGGGGGCCTCATGAGGCCAAGGAAGTTTACCCACGCTGAGATTGGAGGTTGCCCCAAACCACAAGGTTTCCTTCTGCGGGACATTCGAGTCCTGTTGCATGGCTCCAGGACATACCATACGGAAGGACTGGAGAGCACGGTTCGAAGGATGGATCCCTGTCCAGCATGCCTCGCATTCCCATTGGCCATTAGCCACAAGATATGTTTGATCTGCTGCCTCTGGGGCACGCTACCCAGGGGGCTGAGTGAAATGGCCTCTCCTGAGGATGCGTCATAATGTGCGCTTGGGTCCATGGAGACCTTGGAATGTGCTGGTTGTTCAGTGGCCCTGCGGAACTCTCCTACCTGAAGGGTTTGATACATCCCCAGTAAGTAAGCTCCCCATGTGGAGGCGAGAGAGGATTGGTTTGGTGCCTCAGAAAAGCCTCGTGTGCTGGTCTTCGAAAACATTCCTCTGAGGACGGACACATAGAAACCAAAGCTAAGGTCCAGATTAGAGCCTGGGGGCCTGTCCATTTCAACCTTCTGTCTCTGGGGACACTGTCTGAGAGTCTAAGTGGAGATAGTTGCTCCGCTGTTGTAAGAGAGCCCCTCTTAATCCAGGGTGGTTTACACTATTGATGGCCTCAGGGGCCTTGGAGCTTTTCCCTAACCTGTAGGGTTGTGGTCAATGGATTGGGCACACTTGCCTTGGAGAGGGCAGGCACAATCTTTCGCTGTGGCTCCAGAGGCCCTAGCCTGGAGGTTGTGTGGGTCAAGGCTGTGGGCACAGAAGTCTGAAAACACAAACTCAGCTTATGAGTGGCGCCTAGGGTATGGCAGGCCGGATGTACAGCCCGAGAGGGAGCTCCTGGGCCTCTGAAACAAGGGCGAGTGGGAGGCGTTCCTTCAGGCTTTTGTCTCTGGATGTTGTGTCCGGGATAGCCGTGGATTGGAGGGGTGGCCTCAGGGACTGTGGACGAGTATCCCTCTCTGGGGATTTGTCCCAGCTCCCAAGAGTTTGGGGTCATTTTGTGGGAAGGGTGGAGTCGTGTTGTCTGGCTCATGTGTCTCTCCAAGAAAGGTATTCCAGAGCAGAGCCCCAGGTACAGGCGGGGCGACTAGAAAACTGAAACACTGGTGAGGATTGGGTGCATAGGGGCTTGGCAAGCCCCATATGCGCCTCTTGGTCCAGGCCCTGACAGGCCTTACTTTGACATGGGGCTCATGCTGAGGTCACAGTGTGAATTTGTGCCCTTCAGCACTCAAGTTTGGGCGTGGCATCAGGGACCATGAAGGTTTCTCCCACCCTGAAGGTGTGACTCCATGCCAAGAGCAAGCTTTACAGCCACGGGGAAGGAGGAGTTCTGTTTTGTGCTTCCGATACCCAGCTGTTGGAGAATTGATATAATGTCTAGGTTCAGATATCTGAAAACCAAGGTTAAAAAGAGGTGACGGCATAAGACCATGGCGTGTCCGAAGTGCTGTGTGTGCGGCCAGCTGTCTCCTTGTCTGTCTGGACGTCTGGCTTCAGGCTGTGTCAGACAGAGCATAAGTGCCCAGTGCAGCCTATCCAGTTCGGGTACCGTCGAGGCCCGAGCAGGTTGATCCTCATCTGGGTTTTCTGGAGAGAGCCCCACAGGGAAACGTTTTTCTTCCATTGGGCAGACCCTGGGCTGGGTTGTGGTTCTGGAGTTCCTAGTCCGGAGGGCTTGTTTGCCAGGATTGTGAGGAAGGAAGTCTGAAAACACAAGCTAGCGTGAGGTTTGGGACCGAGGGCACGGCAGGCCCACTCTGCAGAGGCTGAATCGAGATCTCCTGCACTGAGGTCATGTCAACTATGAGAGGTGTTTCAGGCTAGAGTTTTTGTCCAGCATGGCCTCTTCCTGAAGGGTGTGGGGGCTTCATGAGGCCAGGGAGGTTTGCCTACGATGGGATTTGTAAACTACTCCAAACCTCAAGGTTTCCTTCTGCACGACAGTCGAGTGCTATTGGATGGTTCCAGGAGGCCCCATACGGAAAGACTCGAGAGCATGTGTCTAAGCATGGATGCCTGGGAACGCCACCTCATTTTCCCACTCTTTAGTCAGGACAAGGCAGGCTCAATCTGCGGGCTCCTGGGTGAGCTACCCAGAGGGGAGAGTTGAAATGGACTCTCCTGAAGATGAGTCCTACTGTGGCTTGGTGGTCTGGGAGACCTAGGAATGTGGAGGTGGCTCAGGGACTCTGCAGGATTCTCCAACCTGAGGTGTTTGACACGGCTCCAATAAGGAAGCTTCCCATGTGGAGACGAGAGGAGTTCTTTTCAGTGCCTCAGGAAAGCCCCATATCCTGTTCTTCGAACCAAAGCCTCTGAGGAGTGACACCTGGACACCAAAGCAAGAGTTGAGATTAGGGCCTAAGGGCCTGTCCAGCTCAACCTTCTATCTCTGTTTACATCTGTGTGCATGCCTTCATGGAGGTAGCAGCTCAGCTTGTGTCCGAAGGCCCCTGTGTGTACAGGGAGGCTCCCGGTAGTGGGATGTCCTCGGGGGCCTTGAGGTTTCTCATATTCTGGAGGTGTGTGGCCAAATGAATGGACAGAGTATCCCAGGAGAGAGCAGGCACGGTCCTGTGGTATGGCTCCAGGAAACTCAGCCTAGAGGCTGTGTTTGCCAGGGCTGTGGGGACAGATGTCTGAAAAAGCAAACTTGGCTCTGGTAGGGGCCAAGGTAATGGCAGGCCTGATCTCCAGTCCGTGAGGGGAGATCCTCTGGATATCAAAGGAGGGCAAGTGGGAGGCAGTCGCTCAGGCTTTTGTCTCTGGGTGTTGCTTTCACAGTGGCCGTTCAGTGTAGGGGTTGCTTCAGGGGCCGAGGAAGAGCCTTCCTCTCGGGGGATTGTCCAAGCTCCCAAGTGTTTGGGTTCATTCAGTGGGTAGGGAAGAGTACTGTTTTCTGCCACAGGGGACCTTCCAGGAGAGGGCCTCTAGAGCACATCAGTGGGTTCCCTCAACTGGAATACACACCATCTAGTTAGTCCTGCGTGCCTATGGGCATGGCAAGCCACATATGTGGGCTCTTGGTCCAGTCACTGAGAGGTGTTACTTGAATAAGGTACTCACGCTGAGGGTCACCATGTGTGTTTGTGCCGAAGGCAGGCCTCACGCATGGGCGTGGCCTCATGGGCCATGCCATTTTCACCTACACTGAAGGTTTGACTCACTGCCAGCAGCAAGGTTTCTTGCCATGGGGAAGGAGGGGTTCTGACTTGTGCATCAGGTTCCCCCCTGTGCAGGGATTGGAGATAAGGTCTAGGTTCCGATGACTGAAAACCGAGGTTGGGAATGGATGGTGGCCTAAGGCAGTGGCGGGTCCAATGTGCTGGGTGTGCAGCCAGCTGTGTCGGTGTCTGTTAGAAGGTCTGGTCTCAGGATATTTGCGACAGAGCATCACTGTTTAAGGTAGCCTATGCAATTGGGGTGTTGCCGAGGGCCAAGCAGTTTGATCCTCATTTGGGGTTTCTGGGCAGCACCATAGACAAAGTTTTTCTCCTGGGAGGCAGGCAGAGTACTTCATTGTGGCCCCAGATTTCCCAGTAGGGAGGGTTTGTGAGCCAGGAGTGTGAGGACGGAAGTCTAGGAACACAAGCTAAAGTGAGGATTGGAGCCAAGGGCAGAGTAGGCCCACTCTGCAGAGGCTGAATCAACATCTCCTGCATCTGAAGTCAGGCTGAGGATTAGACGTTGGCTGAGGCTGGAGTATGTGTCCATGATGGCACCTTCATGAAGCGGGGGCCTCATGAGGCCAAGGAAGTTTACCCACGCTGAGATTGGAGGTTGCCCCAAACCACAAGGTTTCCTTCTGCGGGACATTCGAGTCCTGTTGCATGGCTCCAGGACATACCATACGGAAGGACTGGAGAGCACGGTTCGAAGGATGGATCCCTGTCCAGCATGCCTCGCATTCCCATTGGCCATTAGCCACAAGATATGTTTGATCTGCTGCCTCTGGGGCACGCTACCCAGGGGGCTGAGTGAAATGGCCTCTCCTGAGGATGCGTCATAATGTGCGCTTGGGTCCATGGAGACCTTGGAATGTGCTGGTTGTTCAGTGGCCCTGCGGAACTCTCCTACCTGAAGGGTTTGATACATCCCCAGTAAGTAAGCTCCCCATGTGGAGGCGAGAGAGGATTGGTTTGGTGCCTCAGAAAAGCCTCGTGTGCTGGTCTTCGAAAACATTCCTCTGAGGACGGACACATAGAAACCAAAGCTAAGGTCCAGATTAGAGCCTGGGGGCCTGTCCATTTCAACCTTCTGTCTCTGGGGACACTGTCTGAGAGTCTAAGTGGAGATAGTTGCTCCGCTGTTGTAAGAGAGCCCCTCTTAATCCAGGGTGGTTTACACTATTGATGGCCTCAGGGGCCTTGGAGCTTTTCCCTAACCTGTAGGGTTGTGGTCAATGGATTGGGCACACTTGCCTTGGAGAGGGCAGGCACAATCTTTCGCTGTGGCTCCAGAGGCCCTAGCCTGGAGGTTGTGTGGGTCAAGGCTGTGTGCACAGAAGTCTGAAAACACAAACTCAGCTTATGAGTGGCGCCTAGGGTATGGCAGGCCGGATGTACAGCCCGAGAGGGAGCTCCTGGGCCTCTGAAACAAGGGCGAGTGGGAGGCGTTCCTTCAGGCTTTTGTCTCTGGATGTTGTGTCCGGGATAGCCGTGGATTGGAGGGGTGGCCTCAGGGACTGTGGACGAGTATCCCTCTCTGGGGATTTGTCCCAGCTCCCAAGAGTTTGGGGTCATTTTGTAGGAAGGGTGGAGTCGTGTTGTCTGGCTCATGTGTCTCTCCAAGAAAGGTATTCCAGAGCAGAGCCCCAGGTACAGGCGGGGCGACTAGAAAACTGAAACACTGGTGAGGATTGGGTGCATAGGGGCTTGGCAAGCCCCATATGCGCCTCTTGGTCCAGGCCCTGACAGGCCTTACTTTGACATGGGGCTCATGCTGAGGTCACAGTGTGAATTTGTGCCCATCAGCACTCAAGTTTGGGCGTGGCATCAGGGACCATGAAGGTTTCTCCCACCCTGAAGGTGTGACTCCATGCCAAGAGCAAGCTTTACAGCCACGGGGAAGGAGGAGTTCTGTTTTGTGCTTCCGATACCCAGCTGTTGGAGAATTGATATAATGTCTAGGTTCAGATATCTGAAAACCAAGGTTAAAAAGAGGTGACGGCATAAGACCATGGCGTGTCCGAAGTGCTGTGTGTGCGGCCAGCTGTCTCTTTGTCTGTCTGGACGTCTGGCTTCAGGCTGTGTCAGACAGAGCATAAGTGCCCAGTGCAGCCTATCCAGTTCGGGTACCGTCGAGGCCCGAGCAGGTTGATCCTCATCTGGGTTTTCTGGAGAGAGCCCCACAGGGAAACGTTTTTCTTCCATTGGGCAGACCCTGGGCTGGGTTGTGGTTCTGGAGTTCCTAGTCCGGAGGGCTTGTTTGCCAGGATTGTGAGGAAGGAAGTCTGAAAACACAAGCTAGCGTGAGGTTTGGGACCGAGGGCACGGCAGGCCCACTCTGCAGAGGCTGAATCGAGATCTCCTGCACTGAGGTCATGTCAACTATGAGAGGTGTTTCAGGCTAGAGTTTTTGTCCAGCATGGCCTCTTCCTGAAGGGTGTGGGGGCTTCATGAGGCCAGGGAGGTTTGCCTACGATGGGATTTGTAAACTACTCCAAACCTCAAGGTTTCCTTCTGCACGACAGTCGAGTGCTATTGGATGGTTCCAGGAGGCCCCATACGGAAAGACTCGAGAGCATGTGTCTAAGCATGGATGCCTGGGAACGCCACCTCATTTTCCCACTCTTTAGTCAGGACAAGGCAGGCTCAATCTGCGGGCTCCTGGGTGAGCTACCCAGAGGGGAGAGTTGAAATGGACTCTCCTGAAGATGAGTCCTACTGTGGCTTGGTGGTCTGGGAGACCTAGGAATGTGGAGGTGGCTCAGGGACTCTGCAGGATTCTCCAACCTGAGGTGTTTGACACGGCTCCAATAAGGAAGCTTCCCATGTGGAGACGAGAGGAGTTCTTTTCAGTGCCTCAGGAAAGCCCCATATCCTGTTCTTCGAACCAAAGCCTCTGAGGAGTGACACCTGGACACCAAAGCAAGAGTTGAGATTAGGGCCTAAGGGCCTGTCCAGCTCAACCTTCTATCTCTGTTTACATCTGTGTGCATGCCTTCATGGAGGTAGCAGCTCAGCTTGTGTCCGAAGGCCCCTGTGTGTACAGGGAGGCTCCCGGTAGTGGGATGTCCTCGGGGGCCTTGAGGTTTCTCATATTCTGGAGGTGTGTGGCCAAATGAATGGACAGAGTATCCCAGGAGAGAGCAGGCACGGTCCTGTGGTATGGCTCCAGGAAACTCAGCCTAGAGGCTGTGTTTGCCAGGGCTGTGGGGACAGATGTCTGAAAAAGCAAACTTGGCTCTGGTAGGGGCCAAGGTAATGGCAGGCCTGATCTCCAGTCCGTGAGGGGAGATCCTCTGGATATCAAAGGAGGGCAAGTGGGAGGCAGTCGCTCAGGCTTTTGTCTCTGGGTGTTGCTTTCACAGTGGCCGTTCAGTGTAGGGGTTGCTTCAGGGGCCGAGGAAGAGCCTTCCTCTCGGGGGATTGTCCAAGCTCCCAAGTGTTTGGGTTCATTCAGTGGGTAGGGAAGAGTACTGTTTTCTGCCACAGGGGACCTTCCAGGAGAGGGCCTCTAGAGCACATCAGTGGGTTCCCTCAACTGGAATACACACCATCTAGTTAGTCCTGCGTGCCCATGGGCATGGCAAGCCACATATGTGGGCTCTTGGTCCAGTCACTGAGAGGTGTTACTTGAATAAGGTACTCACGCTGAGGGTCACCATGTGTGTTTGTGCCGAAGGCAGGCCTCACGCATGGGCGTGGCCTCATGGGCCATGCCATTTTCGCCTACACTGAAGGTTTGACTCACTGCAAGCAGCAAGGTTTCTTGCCATGGGGAAGGAGGGGTTCTGACTTGTGCATCAGGTTCCCCCCTGTGCAGGGATTGGAGATAAGGTCTAGGTTCCGATGACTGAAAACCGAGGTTGGGAATGGATGGTGGCCTAAGGCAGTGGCGGGTCCAATGTGCTGGGTGTGCAGCCAGCTGTGTCGGTGTCTGTTAGAAGGTCTGGTCTCAGGATATTTGCGACAGAGCATCACTGTTTAAGGTAGCCTATGCAATTGGGGTGTTGCCGAGGGCCAAGCAGTTTGATCCTCATTTGGGGTTTCTGGGCAGCACCATAGACAAAGTTTTTCTCCTGGGAGGCAGGCAGAGTACTTCATTGTGGCCCCAGATTTCCCAGTAGGGAGGGTTTGTGAGCCAGGAGTGTGAGGACGGAAGTCTAGGAACACAAGCTAAAGTGAGGATTGGAGCCAAGGGCAGAGTAGGCCCACTCTGCAGAGGCTGAATCAACATCTCCTGCATCTGAAGTCAGGCTGAGGATTAGACGTTGGCTGAGGCTGGAGTATGTGTCCATGATGGCACCTTCATGAAGCGGGGGCCTCATGAGGCCAAGGAAGTTTACCCACGCTGAGATTGGAGGTTGCCCCAAACCACAAGGTTTCCTTCTGCGGGACATTCGAGTCCTGTTGCATGGCTCCAGGACATACCATACGGAAGGACTGGAGAGCACGGTTCGAAGGATGGATCCCTGTCCAGCATGCCTCGCATTCCCATTGGCCATTAGCCACAAGATATGTTTGATCTGCTGCCTCTGGGGCACGCTACCCAGGGGGCTGAGTGAAATGGCCTCTCCTGAGGATGCGTCATAATGTGCGCTTGGGTCCATGGAGACCTTGGAATGTGCTGGTTGTTCAGTGGCCCTGCGGAACTCTCCTACCTGAAGGGTTTGATACATCCCCAGTAAGTAAGCTCCCCATGTGGAGGCGAGAGAGGATTGGTTTGGTGCCTCAGAAAAGCCTCGTGTGCTGGTCTTCGAAAACATTCCTCTGAGGACGGACACATAGAAACCAAAGCTAAGGTCCAGATTAGAGCCTGGGGGCCTGTCCATTTCAACCTTCTGTCTCTGGGGACACTGTCTGAGAGTCTAAGTGGAGATAGTTGCTCCGCTGTTGTAAGAGAGCCCCTCTTAATCCAGGGTGGTTTACACTATTGATGGCCTCAGGGGCCTTGGAGCTTTTCCCTAACCTGTAGGGTTGTGGTCAATGGATTGGGCACACTTGCCTTGGAGAGGGCAGGCACAATCTTTCGCTGTGGCTCCAGAGGCCCTAGCCTGGAGGTTGTGTGGGTCAAGGCTGTGGGCACAGAAGTCTGAAAACACAAACTCAGCTTATGAGTGGCGCCTAGGGTATGGCAGGCCAGATGTACAGCCCGAGAGGGAGCTCCTGGGCCTCTGAAACAAGGGCGAGTGGGAGGCGTTCCTTCAGGCTTTTGTCTCTGGATGTTGTGTCCGGGATAGCCGTGGATTGGAGGGGTGGCCTCAGGGACTGTGGACGAGTATCCCTCTCTGGGGATTTGTCCCAGCTCCCAAGAGTTTGGGGTCATTTTGTGGGAAGGGTGGAGTCGTGTTGTCTGGCTCATGTGTCTCTCCAAGAAAGGTATTCCAGAGCAGAGCCCCAGGTACAGGCGGGGCGACTAGAAAACTGAAACACTGGTGAGGATTGGGTGCATAGGGGCTTGGCAAGCCCCATATGCGCCTCTTGGTCCAGGCCCTGACAGGCCTTACTTTGACATGGGGCTCATGCTGAGGTCACAGTGTGAATTTGTGCCCATCAGCACTCAAGTTTGGGCGTGGCATCAGGGACCATGAAGGTTTCTCCCACCCTGAAGGTGTGACTCCATGCCAAGAGCAAGCTTTACAGCCACGGGGAAGGAGGAGTTCTGTTTTGTGCTTCCGATACCCAGCTGTTGGAGAATTGATATAATGTCTAGGTTCAGATATCTGAAAACCAAGGTTAAAAAGAGGTGACGGCATAAGACCATGGCGTGTCCGAAGTGCTGTGTGTGCGGCCAGCTGTCTCCTTGTCTGTCTGGACGTCTGGCTTCAGGCTGTGTCAGACAGAGCATAAGTGCCCAGTGCAGCCTATCCAGTTCGGGTACCGTCGAGGCCCGAGCAGGTTGATCCTCATCTGGGTTTTCTGGAGAGAGCCCCACAGGGAAACGTTTTTCTTCCATTGGGCAGACCCTGGGCTGGGTTGTGGTTCTGGAGTTCCTAGTCCGGAGGGCTTGTTTGCCAGGATTGTGAGGAAGGAAGTCTGAAAACACAAGCTAGCGTGAGGTTTGGGACCGAGGGCACGGCAGGCCCACTCTGCAGAGGCTGAATCGAGATCTCCTGCACTGAGGTCATGTCAACTATGAGAGGTGTTTCAGGCTAGAGTTTTTGTCCAGCATGGCCTCTTCCTGAAGGGTGTGGGGGCTTCATGAGGCCAGGGAGGTTTGCCTACGATGGGATTTGTAAACTACTCCAAACCTCAAGGTTTCCTTCTGCACGACAGTCGAGTGCTATTGGATGGTTCCAGGAGGCCCCATACGGAAAGACTCGAGAGCATGTGTCTAAGCATGGATGCCTGGGAACGCCACCTCATTTTCCCACTCTTTAGTCAGGACAAGGCAGGCTCAATCTGCGGGCTCCTGGGTGAGCTACCCAGAGGGGAGAGTTGAAATGGACTCTCCTGAAGATGAGTCCTACTGTGGCTTGGTGGTCTGGGAGACCTAGGAATGTGGAGGTGGCTCAGGGACTCTGCAGGATTCTCCAACCTGAGGTGTTTGACACGGCTCCAATAAGGAAGCTTCCCATGTGGAGACGAGAGGAGTTCTTTTCAGTGCCTCAGGAAAGCCCCATATCCTGTTCTTCGAACCAAAGCCTCTGAGGAGTGACACCTGGACACCAAAGCAAGAGTTGAGATTAGGGCCTAAGGGCCTGTCCAGCTCAACCTTCTATCTCTGTTTACATCTGTGTGCATGCCTTCATGGAGGTAGCAGCTCAGCTTGTGTCCGAAGGCCCCTGTGTGTACAGGGAGGCTCCCGGTAGTGGGATGTCCTCGGGGGCCTTGAGGTTTCTCATATTCTGGAGGTGTGTGGCCAAATGAATGGACAGAGTATCCCAGGAGAGAGCAGGCACGGTCCTGTGGTATGGCTCCAGGAAACTCAGCCTAGAGGCTGTGTTTGCCAGGGCTGTGGGGACAGATGTCTGAAAAAGCAAACTTGGCTCTGGTAGGGGCCAAGGTAATGGCAGGCCTGATCTCCAGTCCGTGAGGGGAGATCCTCTGGATATCAAAGGAGGGCAAGTGGGAGGCAGTCGCTCAGGCTTTTGTCTCTGGGTGTTGCTTTCACAGTGGCCGTTCAGTGTAGGGGTTGCTTCAGGGGCCGAGGAAGAGCCTTCCTCTCGGGGGATTGTCCAAGCTCCCAAGTGTTTGGGTTCATTCAGTGGGTAGGGAAGAGTACTGTTTTCTGCCACAGGGGACCTTCCAGGAGAGGGCCTCTAGAGCACATCAGTGGGTTCCCTCAACTGGAATACACACCATCTAGTTAGTCCTGCGTGCCCATGGGCATGGCAAGCCACATATGTGGGCTCTTGGTCCAGTCACTGAGAGGTGTTACTTGAATAAGGTACTCACGCTGAGGGTCACCATGTGTGTTTGTGCCGAAGGCAGGCCTCACGCATGGGCGTGGCCTCATGGGCCATGCCATTTTCGCCTACACTGAAGGTTTGACTCACTGCAAGCAGCAAGGTTTCTTGCCATGGGGAAGGAGGGGTTCTGACTTGTGCATCAGGTTCCCCCCTGTGCAGGGATTGGAGATAAGGTCTAGGTTCCGATGACTGAAAACCGAGGTTGGGAATGGATGGTGGCCTAAGGCAGTGGCGGGTCCAATGTGCTGGGTGTGCAGCCAGCTGTGTCGGTGTCTGTTAGAAGGTCTGGTCTCAGGATATTTGCGACAGAGCATCACTGTTTAAGGTAGCCTATGCAATTGGGGTGTTGCCGAGGGCCAAGCAGTTTGATCCTCATTTGGGGTTTCTGGGCAGCACCATAGACAAAGTTTTTCTCCTGGGAGGCAGGCAGAGTACTTCATTGTGGCCCCAGATTTCCCAGTAGGGAGGGTTTGTGAGCCAGGAGTGTGAGGACGGAAGTCTAGGAACACAAGCTAAAGTGAGGATTGGAGCCAAGGGCAGAGTAGGCCCACTCTGCAGAGGCTGAATCAACATCTCCTGCATCTGAAGTCAGGCTGAGGATTAGACGTTGGCTGAGGCTGGAGTATGTGTCCATGATGGCACCTTCATGAAGCGGGGGCCTCATGAGGCCAAGGAAGTTTACCCACGCTGAGATTGGAGGTTGCCCCAAACCACCAGGTTTCCTTCTGTGGGACATTCGAGTCCTGTTGCATGGCTCCAGGACATACCATACGGAAGGACTGGAGAGCACGGTTCGAAGGATGGATCCCTGTCCAGCATGCCTCGCATTCCCATTGGCCATTAGCCACAAGATATGTTTGATCTGCTGCCTCTGGGGCACGCTACCCAGGGGGCTGAGTGAAATGGCCTCTCCTGAGGATGCGTCATAATGTGCGCTTGGGTCCATGGAGACCTTGGAATGTGCTGGTTGTTCAGTGGCCCTGCGGAACTCTCCTACCTGAAGGGTTTGATACATCCCCAGTAAGTAAGCTCCCCATGTGGAGGCGAGAGAGGATTGGTTTGGTGCCTCAGAAAAGCCTCGTGTGCTGGTCTTCGAAAACATTCCTCTGAGGACGGACACATAGAAACCAAAGCTAAGGTCCAGATTAGAGCCTGGGGGCCTGTCCATTTCAACCTTCTGTCTCTGGGGACACTGTCTGAGAGTCTAAGTGGAGATAGTTGCTCCGCTGTTGTAAGAGAGCCCCTCTTAATCCAGGGTGGTTTACACTATTGATGGCCTCAGGGGCCTTGGAGCTTTTCCCTAACCTGTAGGGTTGTGGTCAATGGATTGGGCACACTTGCCTTGGAGAGGGCAGGCACAATCTTTCGCTGTGGCTCCAGAGGCCCTAGCCTGGAGGTTGTGTGGGTCAAGGCTGTGGGCACAGAAGTCTGAAAACACAAACTCAGCTTATGAGTGGCGCCTAGGGTATGGCAGGCCGGATGTACAGCCCGAGAGGGAGCTCCTGGGCCTCTGAAACAAGGGCGAGTGGGAGGCGTTCCTTCAGGCTTTTGTCTCTGGATGTTGTGTCCGGGATAGCCGTGGATTGGAGGGGTGGCCTCAGGGACTGTGGACGAGTATCCCTCTCTGGGGATTTGTCCCAGCTCCCAAGAGTTTGGGGTCATTTTGTGGGAAGGGTGGAGTCGTGTTGTCTGGCTCATGTGTCTCTCCAAGAAAGGTATTCCAGAGCAGAGCCCCAGGTACAGGCGGGGCGACTAGAAAACTGAAACACTGGTGAGGATTGGGTGCATAGGGGCTTGGCAAGCCCCATATGCGCCTCTTGGTCCAGGCCCTGACAGGCCTTACTTTGACATGGGGCTCATGCTGAGGTCACAGTGTGAATTTGTGCCCAAGCAGCACTCAATTTTGGGCGTGGCATCAGGGACCAGGAAGGTTTCTCCCACCCTGAAGGTGTGACTCCATGCCAAGAGCAAGCTTTACAGCCACGGGGAAGGAGGAGTTCTGTTTTGTGCTTCCGATACCCAGCTGTTGGAGAATTGATATAATGTCTAGGTTCAGATATCTGAAAACCAAGGTTAAAAAGAGGTGACGGCATAAGACCATGGCGTGTCCGAAGTGCTGTGTGTGCGGCCAGCTGTCTCCTTGTCTGTCTGGACGTCTGGCTTCAGGCTGTGTCAGACAGAGCATAAGTGCCCAGTGCAGCCTATCCAGTTCGGGTACCGTCGAGGCCCGAGCAGGTTGATCCTCATCTGGGTTTTCTGGAGAGAGCCCCACAGGGAAACGTTTTTCTTCCATTGGGCAGACCCTGGGCTGGGTTGTGGTTCTGGAGTTCCTAGTCCGGAGGGCTTGTTTGCCAGGATTGTGAGGAAGGAAGTCTGAAAACACAAGCTAGCGTGAGGTTTGGGACCGAGGGCACGGCAGGCCCACTCTGCAGAGGCTGAATCGAGATCTCCTGCACTGAGGTCATGTCAACTATGAGAGGTGTTTCAGGCTAGAGTTTTTGTCCAGCATGGCCTCTTCCTGAAGGGTGTGGGGGCTTCATGAGGCCAGGGAGGTTTGCCTACGATGGGATTTGTAAACTACTCCAAACCTCAAGGTTTCCTTCTGCACGACAGTCGAGTGCTATTGGATGGTTCCAGGAGGCCCCATACGGAAAGACTCGAGAGCATGTGTCTAAGCATGGATGCCTGGGAACGCCACCTCATTTTCCCACTCTTTAGTCAGGACAAGGCAGGCTCAATCTGCGGGCTCCTGGGTGAGCTACCCAGAGGGGAGAGTTGAAATGGACTCTCCTGAAGATGAGTCCTACTGTGGCTTGGTGGTCTGGGAGACCTAGGAATGTGGAGGTGGCTCAGGGACTCTGCAGGATTCTCCAACCTGAGGTGTTTGACACGGCTCCAATAAGGAAGCTTCCCATGTGGAGACGAGAGGAGTTCTTTTCAGTGCCTCAGGAAAGCCCCATATCCTGTTCTTCGAACCAAAGCCTCTGAGGAGTGACACCTGGACACCAAAGCAAGAGTTGAGATTAGGGCCTAAGGGCCTGTCCAGCTCAACCTTCTATCTCTGTTTACATCTGTGTGCATGCCTTCATGGAGGTAGCAGCTCAGCTTGTGTCCGAAGGCCCCTGTGTGTACAGGGAGGCTCCCGGTAGTGGGATGTCCTCGGGGGCCTTGAGGTTTCTCATATTCTGGAGGTGTGTGGCCAAATGAATGGACAGAGCATCCCAGGAGAGAGCAGGCACGGTCCTGTGGTATGGCTCCAGGAAACTCAGCCTAGAGGCTGTGTTTGCCAGGGCTGTGGGGACAGATGTCTGAAAAAGCAAACTTGGCTCTGGTAGGGGCCAAGGTAATGGCAGGCCTGATCTCCAGTCCGTGAGGGGAGATCCTCTGGATATCAAAGGAGGGCAAGTGGGAGGCAGTCGCTCAGGCTTTTGTCTCTGGGTGTTGCTTTCACAGTGGCCGTTCAGTGTAGGGGTTGCTTCAGGGGCCGAGGAAGAGCCTTCCTCTCGGGGGATTGTCCAAGCTCCCAAGTGTTTGGGTTCATTCAGTGGGTAGGGAAGAGTACTGTTTTCTGCCACAGGGGACCTTCCAGGAGAGGGCCTCTAGAGCACATCAGTGGGTTCCCTCAACTGGAATACACACCATCTAGTTAGTCCTGCGTGCCTATGGGCATGGCAAGCCACATATGTGGGCTCTTGGTCCAGTCACTGAGAGGTGTTACTTGAATAAGGTACTCACGCTGAGGGTCACCATGTGTGTTTGTGCCGAAGGCAGGCCTCACGCATGGGCGTGGCCTCATGGGCCATGCCATTTTCGCCTACACTGAAGGTTTGACTCACTGCAAGCAGCAAGGTTTCTTGCCATGGGGAAGGAGGGGTTCTGACTTGTGCATCAGGTTCCCCCCTGTGCAGGGATTGGAGATAAGGTCTAGGTTCCGATGACTGAAAACCGAGGTTGGGAATGGATGGTGGCCTAAGGCAGTGGCGGGTCCAATGTGCTGGGTGTGCAGCCAGCTGTGTCGGTGTCTGTTAGAAGGTCTGGTCTCAGGATATTTGCGACAGAGCATCACTGTTTAAGGTAGCCTATGCAATTGGGGTGTTGCCGAGGGCCAAGCAGTTTGATCCTCATTTGGGGTTTCTGGGCAGCACCATAGACAAAGTTTTTCTCCTGGGAGGCAGGCAGAGTACTTCATTGTGGCCCCAGATTTCCCAGTAGGGAGGGTTTGTGAGCCAGGAGTGTGAGGACGGAAGTCTAGGAACACAAGCTAAAGTGAGGATTGGAGCCAAGGGCAGAGTAGGCCCACTCTGCAGAGGCTGAATCAACATCTCCTGCATCTGAAGTCAGGCTGAGGATTAGACGTTGGCTGAGGCTGGAGTATGTGTCCATGATGGCACCTTCATGAAGCGGGGGCCTCATGAGGCCAAGGAAGTTTACCCACGCTGAGATTGGAGGTTGCCCCAAACCACAAGGTTTCCTTCTGCGGGACATTCGAGTCCTGTTGCATGGCTCCAGGACATACCATACGGAAGGACTGGAGAGCACGGTTCGAAGGATGGATCCCTGTCCAGCATGCCTCGCATTCCCATTGGCCATTAGCCACAAGATATGTTTGATCTGCTGCCTCTGGGGCACGCTACCCAGGGGGCTGAGTGAAATGGCCTCTCCTGAGGATGCGTCATAATGTGCGCTTGGGTCCATGGAGACCTTGGAATGTGCTGGTTGTTCAGTGGCCCTGCGGAACTCTCCTACCTGAAGGGTTTGATACATCCCCAGTAAGTAAGCTCCCCATGTGGAGGCGAGAGAGGATTGGTTTGGTGCCTCAGAAAAGCCTCGTGTGCTGGTCTTCGAAAACATTCCTCTGAGGACGGACACATAGAAACCAAAGCTAAGGTCCAGATTAGAGCCTGGGGGCCTGTCCATTTCAACCTTCTGTCTCTGGGGACACTGTCTGAGAGTCTAAGTGGAGATAGTTGCTCCGCTGTTGTAAGAGAGCCCCTCTTAATCCAGGGTGGTTTACACTATTGATGGCCTCAGGGGCCTTGGAGCTTTTCCCTAACCTGTAGGGTTGTGGTCAATGGATTGGGCACACTTGCCTTGGAGAGGGCAGGCACAATCTTTCGCTGTGGCTCCAGAGGCCCTAGCCTGGAGGTTGTGTGGGTCAAGGCTGTGGGCACAGAAGTCTGAAAACACAAACTCAGCTTATGAGTGGCGCCTAGGGTATGGCAGGCCGGATGTACAGCCCGAGAGGGAGCTCCTGGGCCTCTGAAACAAGGGCGAGTGGGAGGCGTTCCTTCAGGCTTTTGTCTCTGGATGTTGTGTCCGGGATAGCCGTGGATTGGAGGGGTGGCCTCAGGGACTGTGGACGAGTATCCCTCTCTGGGGATTTGTCCCAGCTCCCAAGAGTTTGGGGTCATTTTGTGGGAAGGGTGGAGTCGTGTTGTCTGGCTCATGTGTCTCTCCAAGAAAGGTATTCCAGAGCAGAGCCCCAGGTACAGGCGGGGCGACTAGAAAACTGAAACACTGGTGAGGATTGGGTGCATAGGGGCTTGGCAAGCCCCATATGCGCCTCTTGGTCCAGGCCCTGACAGGCCTTACTTTGACATGGGGCTCATGCTGAGGTCACAGTGTGAATTTGTGCCCATCAGCACTCAAGTTTGGGCGTGGCATCAGGGACCATGAAGGTTTCTCCCACCCTGAAGGTGTGACTCCATGCCAAGAGCAAGCTTTACAGCCACGGGGAAGGAGGAGTTCTGTTTTGTGCTTCCGATACCCAGCTGTTGGAGAATTGATATAATGTCTAGGTTCAGATATCTGAAAACCAAGGTTAAAAAGAGGTGACGGCATAAGACCATGGCGTGTCCGAAGTGCTGTGTGTGCGGCCAGCTGTCTCCTTGTCTGTCTGGACGTCTGGCTTCAGGCTGTGTCAGACAGAGCATAAGTGCCCAGTGCAGCCTATCCAGTTCGGGTACCGTCGAGGCCCGAGCAGGTTGATCCTCATCTGGGTTTTCTGGAGAGAGCCCCACAGGGAAACGTTTTTCTTCCATTGGGCAGACCCTGGGCTGGGTTGTGGTTCTGGAGTTCCTAGTCCGGAGGGCTTGTTTGCCAGGATTGTGAGGAAGGAAGTCTGAAAACACAAGCTAGCGTGAGGTTTGGGACCGAGGGCACGGCAGGCCCACTCTGCAGAGGCTGAATCGAGATCTCCTGCACTGAGGTCATGTCAACTATGAGAGGTGTTTCAGGCTAGAGTTTTTGTCCAGCATGGCCTCTTCCTGAAGGGTGTGGGGGCTTCATGAGGCCAGGGAGGTTTGCCTACGATGGGATTTGTAAACTACTCCAAACCTCAAGGTTTCCTTCTGCACGACAGTCGAGTGCTATTGGATGGTTCCAGGAGGCCCCATACGGAAAGACTCGAGAGCATGTGTCTAAGCATGGATGCCTGGGAACGCCACCTCATTTTCCCACTCTTTAGTCAGGACAAGGCAGGCTCAATCTGCGGGCTCCTGGGTGAGCTACCCAGAGGGGAGAGTTGAAATGGACTCTCCTGAAGATGAGTCCTACTGTGGCTTGGTGGTCTGGGAGACCTAGGAATGTGGAGGTGGCTCAGGGACTCTGCAGGATTCTCCAACCTGAGGTGTTTGACACGGCTCCAATAAGGAAGCTTCCCATGTGGAGACGAGAGGAGTTCTTTTCAGTGCCTCAGGAAAGCCCCATATCCTGTTCTTCGAACCAAAGCCTCTGAGGAGTGACACCTGGACACCAAAGCAAGAGTTGAGATTAGGGCCTAAGGGCCTGTCCAGCTCAACCTTCTATCTCTGTTTACATCTGTGTGCATGCCTTCATGGAGGTAGCAGCTCAGCTTGTGTCCGAAGGCCCCTGTGTGTACAGGGAGGCTCCCGGTAGTGGGATGTCCTCGGGGGCCTTGAGGTTTCTCATATTCTGGAGGTGTGTGGCCAAATGAATGGACAGAGTATCCCAGGAGAGAGCAGGCACGGTCCTGTGGTATGGCTCCAGGAAACTCAGCCTAGAGGCTGTGTTTGCCAGGGCTGTGGGGACAGATGTCTGAAAAAGCAAACTTGGCTCTGGTAGGGGCCAAGGTAATGGCAGGCCTGATCTCCAGTCCGTGAGGGGAGATCCTCTGGATATCAAAGGAGGGCAAGTGGGAGGCAGTCGCTCAGGCTTTTGTCTCTGGGTGTTGCTTTCACAGTGGCCGTTCAGTGTAGGGGTTGCTTCAGGGGCCGAGGAAGAGCCTTCCTCTCGGGGGATTGTCCAAGCTCCCAAGTGTTTGGGTTCATTCAGTGGGTAGGGAAGAGTACTGTTTTCTGCCACAGGGGACCTTCCAGGAGAGGGCCTCTAGAGCACATCAGTGGGTTCCCTCAACTGGAATACACACCATCTAGTTAGTCCTGCGTGCCTATGGGCATGGCAAGCCACATATGTGGGCTCTTGGTCCAGTCACTGAGAGGTGTTACTTGAATAAGGTACTCACGCTGAGGGTCACCATGTGTGTTTGTGCCGAAGGCAGGCCTCACGCATGGGCGTGGCCTCATGGGCCATGCCATTTTCGCCTACACTGAAGGTTTGACTCACTGCCAGCAGCAAGGTTTCTTGCCATGGGGAAGGAGGGGTTCTGACTTGTGCATCAGGTTCCCCCCTGTGCAGGGATTGGAGATAAGGTCTAGGTTCCGATGACTGAAAACCGAGGTTGGGAATGGATGGTGGCCTAAGGCAGTGGCGGGTCCAATGTGCTGGGTGTGCAGCCAGCTGTGTCGGTGTCTGTTAGAAGGTCTGGTCTCAGGATATTTGCGACAGAGCATCACTGTTTAAGGTAGCCTATGCAATTGGGGTGTTGCCGAGGGCCAAGCAGTTTGATCCTCATTTGGGGTTTCTGGGCAGCACCATAGACAAAGTTTTTCTCCTGGGAGGCAGGCAGAGTACTTCATTGTGGCCCCAGATTTCCCAGTAGGGAGGGTTTGTGAGCCAGGAGTGTGAGGACGGAAGTCTAGGAACACAAGCTAAAGTGAGGATTGGAGCCAAGGGCAGAGTAGGCCCACTCTGCAGAGGCTGAATCAACATCTCCTGCATCTGAAGTCAGGCTGAGGATTAGACGTTGGCTGAGGCTGGAGTATGTGTCCATGATGGCACCTTCATGAAGCGGGGGCCTCATGAGGCCAAGGAAGTTTACCCACGCTGAGATTGGAGGTTGCCCCAAACCACAAGGTTTCCTTCTGCGGGACATTCGAGTCCTGTTGCATGGCTCCAGGACATACCATACGGAAGGACTGGAGAGCACGGTTCGAAGGATGGATCCCTGTCCAGCATGCCTCGCATTCCCATTGGCCATTAGCCACAAGATATGTTTGATCTGCTGCCTCTGGGGCACGCTACCCAGGGGGCTGAGTGAAATGGCCTCTCCTGAGGATGCGTCATAATGTGCGCTTGGGTCCATGGAGACCTTGGAATGTGCTGGTTGTTCAGTGGCCCTGCGGAACTCTCCTACCTGAAGGGTTTGATACATCCCCAGTAAGTAAGCTCCCCATGTGGAGGCGAGAGAGGATTGGTTTGGTGCCTCAGAAAAGCCTCGTGTGCTGGTCTTCGAAAACATTCCTCTGAGGACGGACACATAGAAACCAAAGCTAAGGTCCAGATTAGAGCCTGGGGGCCTGTCCATTTCAACCTTCTGTCTCTGGGGACACTGTCTGAGAGTCTAAGTGGAGATAGTTGCTCCGCTGTTGTAAGAGAGCCCCTCTTAATCCAGGGTGGTTTACACTATTGATGGCCTCAGGGGCCTTGGAGCTTTTCCCTAACCTGTAGGGTTGTGGTCAATGGATTGGGCACACTTGCCTTGGAGAGGGCAGGCACAATCTTTCGCTGTGGCTCCAGAGGCCCTAGCCTGGAGGTTGTGTGGGTCAAGGCTGTGGGCACAGAAGTCTGAAAACACAAACTCAGCTTATGAGTGGCGCCTAGGGTATGGCAGGCCGGATGTACAGCCCGAGAGGGAGCTCCTGGGCCTCTGAAACAAGGGCGAGTGGGAGGCGTTCCTTCAGGCTTTTGTCTCTGGATGTTGTGTCCGGGATAGCCGTGGATTGGAGGGGTGGCCTCAGGGACTGTGGACGAGTATCCCTCTCTGGGGATTTGTCCCAGCTCCCAAGAGTTTGGGGTCATTTTGTGGGAAGGGTGGAGTCGTGTTGTCTGGCTCATGTGTCTCTCCAAGAAAGGTATTCCAGAGCAGAGCCCCAGGTACAGGCGGGGCGACTAGAAAACTGAAACACTGGTGAGGATTGGGTGCATAGGGGCTTGGCAAGCCCCATATGCGCCTCTTGGTCCAGGCCCTGACAGGCCTTACTTTGACATGGGGCTCATGCTGAGGTCACAGTGTGAATTTGTGCCCTTCAGCACTCAAGTTTGGGCGTGGCATCAGGGACCATGAAGGTTTCTCCCACCCTGAAGGTGTGACTCCATGCCAAGAGCAAGCTTTACAGCCACGGGGAAGGAGGAGTTCTGTTTTGTGCTTCCGATACCCAGCTGTTGGAGAATTGATATAATGTCTAGGTTCAGATATCTGAAAACCAAGGTTAAAAAGAGGTGACGGCATAAGACCATGGCGTGTCCGAAGTGCTGTGTGTGCGGCCAGCTGTCTCCTTGTCTGTCTGGACGTCTGGCTTCAGGCTGTGTCAGACAGAGCATAAGTGCCCAGTGCAGCCTATCCAGTTCGGGTACCGTCGAGGCCCGAGCAGGTTGATCCTCATCTGGGTTTTCTGGAGAGAGCCCCACAGGGAAACGTTTTTCTTCCATTGGGCAGACCCTGGGCTGGGTTGTGGTTCTGGAGTTCCTAGTCCGGAGGGCTTGTTTGCCAGGATTGTGAGGAAGGAAGTCTGAAAACACAAGCTAGCGTGAGGTTTGGGACCGAGGGCACGGCAGGCCCACTCTGCAGAGGCTGAATCGAGATCTCCTGCACTGAGGTCATGTCAACTATGAGAGGTGTTTCAGGCTAGAGTTTTTGTCCAGCATGGCCTCTTCCTGAAGGGTGTGGGGGCTTCATGAGGCCAGGGAGGTTTGCCTACGATGGGATTTGTAAACTACTCCAAACCTCAAGGTTTCCTTCTGCACGACAGTCGAGTGCTATTGGATGGTTCCAGGAGGCCCCATACGGAAAGACTCGAGAGCATGTGTCTAAGCATGGATGCCTGGGAACGCCACCTCATTTTCCCACTCTTTAGTCAGGACAAGGCAGGCTCAATCTGCGGGCTCCTGGGTGAGCTACCCAGAGGGGAGAGTTGAAATGGACTCTCCTGAAGATGAGTCCTACTGTGGCTTGGTGGTCTGGGAGACCTAGGAATGTGGAGGTGGCTCAGGGACTCTGCAGGATTCTCCAACCTGAGGTGTTTGACACGGCTCCAATAAGGAAGCTTCCCATGTGGAGACGAGAGGAGTTCTTTTCAGTGCCTCAGGAAAGCCCCATATCCTGTTCTTCGAACCAAAGCCTCTGAGGAGTGACACCTGGACACCAAAGCAAGAGTTGAGATTAGGGCCTAAGGGCCTGTCCAGCTCAACCTTCTATCTCTGTTTACATCTGTGTGCATGCCTTCATGGAGGTAGCAGCTCAGCTTGTGTCCGAAGGCCCCTGTGTGTACAGGGAGGCTCCCGGTAGTGGGATGTCCTCGGGGGCCTTGAGGTTTCTCATATTCTGGAGGTGTGTGGCCAAATGAATGGACAGAGTATCCCAGGAGAGAGCAGGCACGGTCCTGTGGTATGGCTCCAGGAAACTCAGCCTAGAGGCTGTGTTTGCCAGGGCTGTGGGGACAGATGTCTGAAAAAGCAAACTTGGCTCTGGTAGGGGCCAAGGTAATGGCAGGCCTGATCTCCAGTCCGTGAGGGGAGATCCTCTGGATATCAAAGGAGGGCAAGTGGGAGGCAGTCGCTCAGGCTTTTGTCTCTGGGTGTTGCTTTCACAGTGGCCGTTCAGTGTAGGGGTTGCTTCAGGGGCCGAGGAAGAGCCTTCCTCTCGGGGGATTGTCCAAGCTCCCAAGTGTTTGGGTTCATTCAGTGGGTAGGGAAGAGTACTGTTTTCTGCCACAGGGGACCTTCCAGGAGAGGGCCTCTAGAGCACATCAGTGGGTTCCCTCAACTGGAATACACACCATCTAGTTAGTCCTGCGTGCCTATGGGCATGGCAAGCCACATATGTGGGCTCTTGGTCCAGTCACTGAGAGGTGTTACTTGAATAAGGTACTCACGCTGAGGGTCACCATGTGTGTTTGTGCCGAAGGCAGGCCTCACGCATGGGCGTGGCCTCATGGGCCATGCCATTTTCGCCTACACTGAAGGTTTGACTCACTGCCAGCAGCAAGGTTTCTTGCCATGGGGAAGGAGGGGTTCTGACTTGTGCATCAGGTTCCCCCCTGTGCAGGGATTGGAGATAAGGTCTAGGTTCCGATGACTGAAAACCGAGGTTGGGAATGGATGGTGGCCTAAGGCAGTGGCGGGTCCAATGTGCTGGGTGTGCAGCCAGCTGTGTCGGTGTCTGTTAGAAGGTCTGGTCTCAGGATATTTGCGACAGAGCATCACTGTTTAAGGTAGCCTATGCAATTGGGGTGTTGCCGAGGGCCAAGCAGTTTGATCCTCATTTGGGGTTTCTGGGCAGCAC
This sequence comes from Mustela nivalis, assembly GCF_964662115.1. NCBI lineage: Eukaryota > Metazoa > Chordata > Mammalia > Carnivora > Mustelidae > Mustela > Mustela nivalis. The sequence goes on along the minus strand of NW_028134477.1, from coordinate 44,139 downwards.
CATAGACAAAGTTTTTCTCCTGGGAGGCAGGCAGAGTACTTCATTGTGGCCCCAGATTTCCCAGTAGGGAGGGTTTGTGAGCCAGGAGTGTGAGGACGGAAGTCTAGGAACACAAGCTAAAGTGAGGATTGGAGCCAAGGGCAGAGTAGGCCCACTCTGCAGAGGCTGAATCAACATCTCCTGCATCTGAAGTCAGGCTGAGGATTAGACGTTGGCTGAGGCTGGAGTATGTGTCCATGATGGCACCTTCATGAAGCGGGGGCCTCATGAGGCCAAGGAAGTTTACCCACGCTGAGATTGGAGGTTGCCCCAAACCACAAGGTTTCCTTCTGCGGGACATTCGAGTCCTGTTGCATGGCTCCAGGACATACCATACGGAAGGACTGGAGAGCACGGTTCGAAGGATGGATCCCTGTCCAGCATGCCTCGCATTCCCATTGGCCATTAGCCACAAGATATGTTTGATCTGCTGCCTCTGGGGCACGCTACCCAGGGGGCTGAGTGAAATGGCCTCTCCTGAGGATGCGTCATAATGTGCGCTTGGGTCCATGGAGACCTTGGAATGTGCTGGTTGTTCAGTGGCCCTGCGGAACTCTCCTACCTGAAGGGTTTGATACATCCCCAGTAAGTAAGCTCCCCATGTGGAGGCGAGAGAGGATTGGTTTGGTGCCTCAGAAAAGCCTCGTGTGCTGGTCTTCGAAAACATTCCTCTGAGGACGGACACATAGAAACCAAAGCTAAGGTCCAGATTAGAGCCTGGGGGCCTGTCCATTTCAACCTTCTGTCTCTGGGGACACTGTCTGAGAGTCTAAGTGGAGATAGTTGCTCCGCTGTTGTAAGAGAGCCCCTCTTAATCCAGGGTGGTTTACACTATTGATGGCCTCAGGGGCCTTGGAGCTTTTCCCTAACCTGTAGGGTTGTGGTCAATGGATTGGGCACACTTGCCTTGGAGAGGGCAGGCACAATCTTTCGCTGTGGCTCCAGAGGCCCTAGCCTGGAGGTTGTGTGGGTCAAGGCTGTGGGCACAGAAGTCTGAAAACACAAACTCAGCTTATGAGTGGCGCCTAGGGTATGGCAGGCCGGATGTACAGCCCGAGAGGGAGCTCCTGGGCCTCTGAAACAAGGGCGAGTGGGAGGCGTTCCTTCAGGCTTTTGTCTCTGGATGTTGTGTCCGGGATAGCCGTGGATTGGAGGGGTGGCCTCAGGGACTGTGGACGAGTATCCCTCTCTGGGGATTTGTCCCAGCTCCCAAGAGTTTGGGGTCATTTTGTGGGAAGGGTGGAGTCGTGTTGTCTGGCTCATGTGTCTCTCCAAGAAAGGTATTCCAGAGCAGAGCCCCAGGTACAGGCGGGGCGACTAGAAAACTGAAACACTGGTGAGGATTGGGTGCATAGGGGCTTGGCAAGCCCCATATGCGCCTCTTGGTCCAGGCCCTGACAGGCCTTACTTTGACATGGGGCTCATGCTGAGGTCACAGTGTGAATTTGTGCCCTTCAGCACTCAAGTTTGGGCGTGGCATCAGGGACCATGAAGGTTTCTCCCACCCTGAAGGTGTGACTCCATGCCAAGAGCAAGCTTTACAGCCACGGGGAAGGAGGAGTTCTGTTTTGTGCTTCCGATACCCAGCTGTTGGAGAATTGATATAATGTCTAGGTTCAGATATCTGAAAACCAAGGTTAAAAAGAGGTGACGGCATAAGACCATGGCGTGTCCGAAGTGCTGTGTGTGCGGCCAGCTGTCTCCTTGTCTGTCTGGACGTCTGGCTTCAGGCTGTGTCAGACAGAGCATAAGTGCCCAGTGCAGCCTATCCAGTTCGGGTACCGTCGAGGCCCGAGCAGGTTGATCCTCATCTGGGTTTTCTGGAGAGAGCCCCACAGGGAAACGTTTTTCTTCCATTGGGCAGACCCTGGGCTGGGTTGTGGTTCTGGAGTTCCTAGTCCGGAGGGCTTGTTTGCCAGGATTGTGAGGAAGGAAGTCTGAAAACACAAGCTAGCGTGAGGTTTGGGACCGAGGGCACGGCAGGCCCACTCTGCAGAGGCTGAATCGAGATCTCCTGCACTGAGGTCATGTCAACTATGAGAGGTGTTTCAGGCTAGAGTTTTTGTCCAGCATGGCCTCTTCCTGAAGGGTGTGGGGGCTTCATGAGGCCAGGGAGGTTTGCCTACGATGGGATTTGTAAACTACTCCAAACCTCAAGGTTTCCTTCTGCACGACAGTCGAGTGCTATTGGATGGTTCCAGGAGGCCCCATACGGAAAGACTCGAGAGCATGTGTCTAAGCATGGATGCCTGGGAACGCCACCTCATTTTCCCACTCTTTAGTCAGGACAAGGCAGGCTCAATCTGCGGGCTCCTGGGTGAGCTACCCAGAGGGGAGAGTTGAAATGGACTCTCCTGAAGATGAGTCCTACTGTGGCTTGGTGGTCTGGGAGACCTAGGAATGTGGAGGTGGCTCAGGGACTCTGCAGGATTCTCCAACCTGAGGTGTTTGACACGGCTCCAATAAGGAAGCTTCCCATGTGGAGACGAGAGGAGTTCTTTTCAGTGCCTCAGGAAAGCCCCATATCCTGTTCTTCGAACCAAAGCCTCTGAGGAGTGACACCTGGACACCAAAGCAAGAGTTGAGATTAGGGCCTAAGGGCCTGTCCAGCTCAACCTTCTATCTCTGTTTACATCTGTGTGCATGCCTTCATGGAGGTAGCAGCTCAGCTTGTGTCCGAAGGCCCCTGTGTGTACAGGGAGGCTCCCGGTAGTGGGATGTCCTCGGGGGCCTTGAGGTTTCTCATATTCTGGAGGTGTGTGGCCAAATGAATGGACAGAGTATCCCAGGAGAGAGCAGGCACGGTCCTGTGGTATGGCTCCAGGAAACTCAGCCTAGAGGCTGTGTTTGCCAGGGCTGTGGGGACAGATGTCTGAAAAAGCAAACTTGGCTCTGGTAGGGGCCAAGGTAATGGCAGGCCTGATCTCCAGTCCGTGAGGGGAGATCCTCTGGATATCAAAGGAGGGCAAGTGGGAGGCAGTCGCTCAGGCTTTTGTCTCTGGGTGTTGCTTTCACAGTGGCCGTTCAGTGTAGGGGTTGCTTCAGGGGCCGAGGAAGAGCCTTCCTCTCGGGGGATTGTCCAAGCTCCCAAGTGTTTGGGTTCATTCAGTGGGTAGGGAAGAGTACTGTTTTCTGCCACAGGGGACCTTCCAGGAGAGGGCCTCTAGAGCACATCAGTGGGTTCCCTCAACTGGAATACACACCATCTAGTTAGTCCTGCGTGCCTATGGGCATGGCAAGCCACATATGTGGGCTCTTGGTCCAGTCACTGAGAGGTGTTACTTGAATAAGGTACTCACGCTGAGGGTCACCATGTGTGTTTGTGCCGAAGGCAGGCCTCACGCATGGGCGTGGCCTCATGGGCCATGCCATTTTCGCCTACACTGAAGGTTTGACTCACTGCCAGCAGCAAGGTTTCTTGCCATGGGGAAGGAGGGGTTCTGACTTGTGCATCAGGTTCCCCCCTGTGCAGGGATTGGAGATAAGGTCTAGGTTCCGATGACTGAAAACCGAGGTTGGGAATGGATGGTGGCCTAAGGCAGTGGCGGGTCCAATGTGCTGGGTGTGCAGCCAGCTGTGTCGGTGTCTGTTAGAAGGTCTGGTCTCAGGATATTTGCGACAGAGCATCACTGTTTAAGGTAGCCTATGCAATTGGGGTGTTGCCGAGGGCCAAGCAGTTTGATCCTCATTTGGGGTTTCTGGGCAGCACCATAGACAAAGTTTTTCTCCTGGGAGGCAGGCAGAGTACTTCATTGTGGCCCCAGATTTCCCAGTAGGGAGGGTTTGTGAGCCAGGAGTGTGAGGACGGAAGTCTAGGAACACAAGCTAAAGTGAGGATTGGAGCCAAGGGCAGAGTAGGCCCACTCTGCAGAGGCTGAATCAACATCTCCTGCATCTGAAGTCAGGCTGAGGATTAGACGTTGGCTGAGGCTGGAGTATGTGTCCATGATGGCACCTTCATGAAGCGGGGGCCTCATGAGGCCAAGGAAGTTTACCCACGCTGAGATTGGAGGTTGCCCCAAACCACAAGGTTTCCTTCTGCGGGACATTCGAGTCCTGTTGCATGGCTCCAGGACATACCATACGGAAGGACTGGAGAGCACGGTTCGAAGGATGGATCCCTGTCCAGCATGCCTCGCATTCCCATTGGCCATTAGCCACAAGATATGTTTGATCTGCTGCCTCTGGGGCACGCTACCCAGGGGGCTGAGTGAAATGGCCTCTCCTGAGGATGCGTCATAATGTGCGCTTGGGTCCATGGAGACCTTGGAATGTGCTGGTTGTTCAGTGGCCCTGCGGAACTCTCCTACCTGAAGGGTTTGATACATCCCCAGTAAGTAAGCTCCCCATGTGGAGGCGAGAGAGGATTGGTTTGGTGCCTCAGAAAAGCCTCGTGTGCTGGTCTTCGAAAACATTCCTCTGAGGACGGACACATAGAAACCAAAGCTAAGGTCCAGATTAGAGCCTGGGGGCCTGTCCATTTCAACCTTCTGTCTCTGGGGACACTGTCTGAGAGTCTAAGTGGAGATAGTTGCTCCGCTGTTGTAAGAGAGCCCCTCTTAATCCAGGGTGGTTTACACTATTGATGGCCTCAGGGGCCTTGGAGCTTTTCCCTAACCTGTAGGGTTGTGGTCAATGGATTGGGCACACTTGCCTTGGAGAGGGCAGGCACAATCTTTCGCTGTGGCTCCAGAGGCCCTAGCCTGGAGGTTGTGTGGGTCAAGGCTGTGGGCACAGAAGTCTGAAAACACAAACTCAGCTTATGAGTGGCGCCTAGGGTATGGCAGGCCGGATGTACAGCCCGAGAGGGAGCTCCTGGGCCTCTGAAACAAGGGCGAGTGGGAGGCGTTCCTTCAGGCTTTTGTCTCTGGATGTTGTGTCCGGGATAGCCGTGGATTGGAGGGGTGGCCTCAGGGACTGTGGACGAGTATCCCTCTCTGGGGATTTGTCCCAGCTCCCAAGAGTTTGGGGTCATTTTGTGGGAAGGGTGGAGTCGTGTTGTCTGGCTCATGTGTCTCTCCAAGAAAGGTATTCCAGAGCAGAGCCCCAGGTACAGGCGGGGCGACTAGAAAACTGAAACACTGGTGAGGATTGGGTGCATAGGGGCTTGGCAAGCCCCATATGCGCCTCTTGGTCCAGGCCCTGACAGGCCTTACTTTGACATGGGGCTCATGCTGAGGTCACAGTGTGAATTTGTGCCCATCAGCACTCAAGTTTGGGCGTGGCATCAGGGACCATGAAGGTTTCTCCCACCCTGAAGGTGTGACTCCATGCCAAGAGCAAGCTTTACAGCCACGGGGAAGGAGGAGTTCTGTTTTGTGCTTCCGATACCCAGCTGTTGGAGAATTGATATAATGTCTAGGTTCAGATATCTGAAAACCAAGGTTAAAAAGAGGTGACGGCATAAGACCATGGCGTGTCCGAAGTGCTGTGTGTGCGGCCAGCTGTCTCCTTGTCTGTCTGGACGTCTGGCTTCAGGCTGTGTCAGACAGAGCATAAGTGCCCAGTGCAGCCTATCCAGTTCGGGTACCGTCGAGGCCCGAGCAGGTTGATCCTCATCTGGGTTTTCTGGAGAGAGCCCCACAGGGAAACGTTTTTCTTCCATTGGGCAGACCCTGGGCTGGGTTGTGGTTCTGGAGTTCCTAGTCCGGAGGGCTTGTTTGCCAGGATTGTGAGGAAGGAAGTCTGAAAACACAAGCTAGCGTGAGGTTTGGGACCGAGGGCACGGCAGGCCCACTCTGCAGAGGCTGAATCGAGATCTCCTGCACTGAGGTCATGTCAACTATGAGAGGTGTTTCAGGCTAGAGTTTTTGTCCAGCATGGCCTCTTCCTGAAGGGTGTGGGGGCTTCATGAGGCCAGGGAGGTTTGCCTACGATGGGATTTGTAAACTACTCCAAACCTCAAGGTTTCCTTCTGCACGACAGTCGAGTGCTATTGGATGGTTCCAGGAGGCCCCATACGGAAAGACTCGAGAGCATGTGTCTAAGCATGGATGCCTGGGAACGCCACCTCATTTTCCCACTCTTTAGTCAGGACAAGGCAGGCTCAATCTGCGGGCTCCTGGGTGAGCTACCCAGAGGGGAGAGTTGAAATGGACTCTCCTGAAGATGAGTCCTACTGTGGCTTGGTGGTCTGGGAGACCTAGGAATGTGGAGGTGGCTCAGGGACTCTGCAGGATTCTCCAACCTGAGGTGTTTGACACGGCTCCAATAAGGAAGCTTCCCATGTGGAGACGAGAGGAGTTCTTTTCAGTGCCTCAGGAAAGCCCCATATCCTGTTCTTCGAACCAAAGCCTCTGAGGAGTGACACCTGGACACCAAAGCAAGAGTTGAGATTAGGGCCTAAGGGCCTGTCCAGCTCAACCTTCTATCTCTGTTTACATCTGTGTGCATGCCTTCATGGAGGTAGCAGCTCAGCTTGTGTCCGAAGGCCCCTGTGTGTACAGGGAGGCTCCCGGTAGTGGGATGTCCTCGGGGGCCTTGAGGTTTCTCATATTCTGGAGGTGTGTGGCCAAATGAATGGACAGAGTATCCCAGGAGAGAGCAGGCACGGTCCTGTGGTATGGCTCCAGGAAACTCAGCCTAGAGGCTGTGTTTGCCAGGGCTGTGGGGACAGATGTCTGAAAAAGCAAACTTGGCTCTGGTAGGGGCCAAGGTAATGGCAGGCCTGATCTCCAGTCCGTGAGGGGAGATCCTCTGGATATCAAAGGAGGGCAAGTGGGAGGCAGTCGCTCAGGCTTTTGTCTCTGGGTGTTGCTTTCACAGTGGCCGTTCAGTGTAGGGGTTGCTTCAGGGGCCGAGGAAGAGCCTTCCTCTCGGGGGATTGTCCAAGCTCCCAAGTGTTTGGGTTCATTCAGTGGGTAGGGAAGAGTACTGTTTTCTGCCACAGGGGACCTTCCAGGAGAGGGCCTCTAGAGCACATCAGTGGGTTCCCTCAACTGGAATACACACCATCTAGTTAGTCCTGCGTGCCTATGGGCATGGCAAGCCACATATGTGGGCTCTTGGTCCAGTCACTGAGAGGTGTTACTTGAATAAGGTACTCACGCTGAGGGTCACCATGTGTGTTTGTGCCGAAGGCAGGCCTCACGCATGGGCGTGGCCTCATGGGCCATGCCATTTTCGCCTACACTGAAGGTTTGACTCACTGCCAGCAGCAAGGTTTCTTGCCATGGGGAAGGAGGGGTTCTGACTTGTGCATCAGGTTCCCCCCTGTGCAGGGATTGGAGATAAGGTCTAGGTTCCGATGACTGAAAACCGAGGTTGGGAATGGATGGTGGCCTAAGGCAGTGGCGGGTCCAATGTGCTGGGTGTGCAGCCAGCTGTGTCGGTGTCTGTTAGAAGGTCTGGTCTCAGGATATTTGCGACAGAGCATCACTGTTTAAGGTAGCCTATGCAATTGGGGTGTTGCCGAGGGCCAAGCAGTTTGATCCTCATTTGGGGTTTCTGGGCAGCACCATAGACAAAGTTTTTCTCCTGGGAGGCAGGCAGAGTACTTCATTGTGGCCCCAGATTTCCCAGTAGGGAGGGTTTGTGAGCCAGGAGTGTGAGGACGGAAGTCTAGGAACACAAGCTAAAGTGAGGATTGGAGCCAAGGGCAGAGTAGGCCCACTCTGCAGAGGCTGAATCAACATCTCCTGCATCTGAAGTCAGGCTGAGGATTAGATGTTGGCTGAGGCTGGAGTATGTGTCCATGATGGCACCTTCATGAAGCGGGGGCCTCATGAGGCCAAGGAAGTTTACCCACGCTGAGATTGGAGGTTGCCCCAAACCACAAGGTTTCCTTCTGCGGGACATTCGAGTCCTGTTGCATGGCTCCAGGACATACCATACGGAAGGACTGGAGAGCACGGTTCGAAGGATGGATCCCTGTCCAGCATGCCTCGCATTCCCATTGGCCATTAGCCACAAGATATGTTTGATCTGCTGCCTCTGGGGCACGCTACCCAGGGGGCTGAGTGAAATGGCCTCTCCTGAGGATGCGTCATAATGTGCGCTTGGGTCCATGGAGACCTTGGAATGTGCTGGTTGTTCAGTGGCCCTGCGGAACTCTCCTACCTGAAGGGTTTGATACATCCCCAGTAAGTAAGCTCCCCATGTGGAGGCGAGAGAGGATTGGTTTGGTGCCTCAGAAAAGCCTCGTGTGCTGGTCTTCGAAAACATTCCTCTGAGGACGGACACATAGAAACCAAAGCTAAGGTCCAGATTAGAGCCTGAGGGCCTGTCCATTTCAACCTTCTGTCTCTGGGGACACTGTCTGAGAGTCTAAGTGGAGATAGTTGCTCCGCTGTTGTAAGAGAGCCCCTCTTAATCCAGGGTGGTTTACACTATTGATGGCCTCAGGGGCCTTGGAGCTTTTCCCTAACCTGTAGGGTTGTGGTCAATGGATTGGGCACACTTGCCTTGGAGAGGGCAGGCACAATCTTTCGCTGTGGCTCCAGAGGCCCTAGCCTGGAGGTTGTGTGGGTCAAGGCTGTGGGCACAGAAGTCTGAAAACACAAACTCAGCTTATGAGTGGCGCCTAGGGTATGGCAGGCCGGATGTACAGCCCGAGAGGGAGCTCCTGGGCCTCTGAAACAAGGGCGAGTGGGAGGCGTTCCTTCAGGCTTTTGTCTCTGGATGTTGTGTCCGGGATAGCCGTGGATTGGAGGGTTGGCCTCAGGGACTGTGGACGAGTATCCCTCTCTGGGGATTTGTCCCAGCTCCCAAGAGTTTGGGGTCATTTTGTGGGAAGGGTGGAGTCGTGTTGTCTGGCTCATGTGTCTCTCCAAGAAAGGTATTCCAGAGCAGAGCCCCAGGTACAGGCGGGGCGACTAGAAAACTGAAACACTGGTGAGGATTGGGTGCATAGGGGCTTGGCAAGCCCCATATGCGCCTCTTGGTCCAGGCCCTGACAGGCCTTACTTTGACATGGGGCTCATGCTGAGGTCACAGTGTGAATTTGTGCCCATCAGCACTCAAGTTTGGGCGTGGCATCAGGGACCATGAAGGTTTCTCCCACCCTGAAGGTGTGACTCCATGCCAAGAGCAAGCTTTACAGCCACGGGGAAGGAGGAGTTCTGTTTTGTGCTTCCGATACCCAGCTGTTGGAGAATTGATATAATGTCTAGGTTCAGATATCTGAAAACCAAGGTTAAAAAGAGGTGACGGCATAAGACCATGGCGTGTCCGAAGTGCTGTGTGTGCGGCCAGCTGTCTCCTTGTCTGTCTGGACGTCTGGCTTCAGGCTGTGTCAGACAGAGCATAAGTGCCCAGTGCAGCCTATCCAGTTCGGGTACCGTCGAGGCCCGAGCAGGTTGATCCTCATCTGGGTTTTCTGGAGAGAGCCCCACAGGGAAACGTTTTTCTTCCATTGGGCAGACCCTGGGCTGGGTTGTGGTTCTGGAGTTCCTAGTCCGGAGGGCTTGTTTGCCAGGATTGTGAGGAAGGAAGTCTGAAAACACAAGCTAGCGTGAGGTTTGGGACCGAGGGCACGGCAGGCCCACTCTGCAGAGGCTGAATCGAGATCTCCTGCACTGAGGTCATGTCAACTATGAGAGGTGTTTCAGGCTAGAGTTTTTGTCCAGCATGGCCTCTTCCTGAAGGGTGTGGGGGCTTCATGAGGCCAGGGAGGTTTGCCTACGATGGGATTTGTAAACTACTCCAAACCTCAAGGTTTCCTTCTGCACGACAGTCGAGTGCTATTGGATGGTTCCAGGAGGCCCCATACGGAAAGACTCGAGAGCATGTGTCTAAGCATGGATGCCTGGGAACGCCACCTCATTTTCCCACTCTTTAGTCAGGACAAGGCAGGCTCAATCTGCGGGCTCCTGGGTGAGCTACCCAGAGGGGAGAGTTGAAATGGACTCTCCTGAAGATGAGTCCTACTGTGGCTTGGTGGTCTGGGAGACCTAGGAATGTGGAGGTGGCTCAGGGACTCTGCAGGATTCTCCAACCTGAGGTGTTTGACACGGCTCCAATAAGGAAGCTTCCCATGTGGAGACGAGAGGAGTTCTTTTCAGTGCCTCAGGAAAGCCCCATATCCTGTTCTTCGAACCAAAGCCTCTGAGGAGTGACACCTGGACACCAAAGCAAGAGTTGAGATTAGGGCCTAAGGGCCTGTCCAGCTCAACCTTCTATCTCTGTTTACATCTGTGTGCATGCCTTCATGGAGGTAGCAGCTCAGCTTGTGTCCGAAGGCCCCTGTGTGTACAGGGAGGCTCCCGGTAGTGGGATGTCCTCGGGGGCCTTGAGGTTTCTCATATTCTGGAGGTGTGTGGCCAAATGAATGGACAGAGTATCCCAGGAGAGAGCAGGCACGGTCCTGTGGTATGGCTCCAGGAAACTCAGCCTAGAGGCTGTGTTTGCCAGGGCTGTGGGGACAGATGTCTGAAAAAGCAAACTTGGCTCTGGTAGGGGCCAAGGTAATGGCAGGCCTGATCTCCAGTCCGTGAGGGGAGATCCTCTGGATATCAAAGGAGGGCAAGTGGGAGGCAGTCGCTCAGGCTTTTGTCTCTGGGTGTTGCTTTCACAGTGGCCGTTCAGTGTAGGGGTTGCTTCAGGGGCCGAGGAAGAGCCTTCCTCTCGGGGGATTGTCCAAGCTCCCAAGTGTTTGGGTTCATTCAGTGGGTAGGGAAGAGTACTGTTTTCTGCCACAGGGGACCTTCCAGGAGAGGGCCTCTAGAGCACATCAGTGGGTTCCCTCAACTGGAATACACACCATCTAGTTAGTCCTGCGTGCCTATGGGCATGGCAAGCCACATATGTGGGCTCTTGGTCCAGTCACTGAGAGGTGTTACTTGAATAAGGTACTCACGCTGAGGGTCACCATGTGTGTTTGTGCCGAAGGCAGGCCTCACGCATGGGCGTGGCCTCATGGGCCATGCCATTTTCGCCTACACTGAAGGTTTGACTCACTGCCAGCAGCAAGGTTTCTTGCCATGGGGAAGGAGGGGTTCTGACTTGTGCATCAGGTTCCCCCCTGTGCAGGGATTGGAGATAAGGTCTAGGTTCCGATGACTGAAAACCGAGGTTGGGAATGGATGGTGGCCTAAGGCAGTGGCGGGTCCAATGTGCTGGGTGTGCAGCCAGCTGTGTCGGTGTCTGTTAGAAGGTCTGGTCTCAGGATATTTGCGACAGAGCATCACTGTTTAAGGTAGCCTATGCAATTGGGGTGTTGCCGAGGGCCAAGCAGTTTGATCCTCATTTGGGGTTTCTGGGCAGCACCATAGACAAAGTTTTTCTCCTGGGAGGCAGGCAGAGTACTTCATTGTGGCCCCAGATTTCCCAGTAGGGAGGGTTTGTGAGCCAGGAGTGTGAGGACGGAAGTCTAGGAACACAAGCTAAAGTGAGGATTGGAGCCAAGGGCAGAGTAGGCCCACTCTGCAGAGGCTGAATCAACATCTCCTGCATCTGAAGTCAGGCTGAGGATTAGATGTTGGCTGAGGCTGGAGTATGTGTCCATGATGGCACCTTCATGAAGCGGGGGCCTCATGAGGCCAAGGAAGTTTACCCACGCTGAGATTGGAGGTTGCCCCAAACCACAAGGTTTCCTTCTGCGGGACATTCGAGTCCTGTTGCATGGCTCCAGGACATACCATACGGAAGGACTGGAGAGCACGGTTCGAAGGATGGATCCCTGTCCAGCATGCCTCGCATTCCCATTGGCCATTAGCCACAAGATATGTTTGATCTGCTGCCTCTGGGGCACGCTACCCAGGGGGCTGAGTGAAATGGCCTCTCCTGAGGATGCGTCATAATGTGCGCTTGGGTCCATGGAGACCTTGGAATGTGCTGGTTGTTCAGTGGCCCTGCGGAACTCTCCTACCTGAAGGGTTTGATACATCCCCAGTAAGTAAGCTCCCCATGTGGAGGCGAGAGAGGATTGGTTTGGTGCCTCAGAAAAGCCTCGTGTGCTGGTCTTCGAAAACATTCCTCTGAGGACGGACACATAGAAACCAAAGCTAAGGTCCAGATTAGAGCCTGGGGGCCTGTCCATTTCAACCTTCTGTCTCTGGGGACACTGTCTGAGAGTCTAAGTGGAGATAGTTGCTCCGCTGTTGTAAGAGAGCCCCTCTTAATCCAGGGTGGTTTACACTATTGATGGCCTCAGGGGCCTTGGAGCTTTTCCCTAACCTGTAGGGTTGTGGTCAATGGATTGGGCACACTTGCCTTGGAGAGGGCAGGCACAATCTTTCGCTGTGGCTCCAGAGGCCCTAGCCTGGAGGTTGTGTGGGTCAAGGCTGTGGGCACAGAAGTCTGAAAACACAAACTCAGCTTATGAGTGGCGCCTAGGGTATGGCAGGCCGGATGTACAGCCCGAGAGGGAGCTCCTGGGCCTCTGAAACAAGGGCGAGTGGGAGGCGTTCCTTCAGGCTTTTGTCTCTGGATGTTGTGTCCGGGATAGCCGTGGATTGGAGGGTTGGCCTCAGGGACTGTGGACGAGTATCCCTCTCTGGGGATTTGTCCCAGCTCCCAAGAGTTTGGGGTCATTTTGTGGGAAGGGTGGAGTCGTGTTGTCTGGCTCATGTGTCTCTCCAAGAAAGGTATTCCAGAGCAGAGCCCCAGGTACAGGCGGGGCGACTAGAAAACTGAAACACTGGTGAGGATTGGGTGCATAGGGGCTTGGCAAGCCCCATATGCGCCTCTTGGTCCAGGCCCTGACAGGCCTTACTTTGACATGGGGCTCATGCTGAGGTCACAGTGTGAATTTGTGCCCATCAGCACTCAAGTTTGGGCGTGGCATCAGGGACCATGAAGGTTTCTCCCACCCTGAAGGTGTGACTCCATGCCAAGAGCAAGCTTTACAGCCACGGGGAAGGAGGAGTTCTGTTTTGTGCTTCCGATACCCAGCTGTTGGAGAATTGATATAATGTCTAGGTTCAGATATCTGAAAACCAAGGTTAAAAAGAGGTGACGGCATAAGACCATGGCGTGTCCGAAGTGCTGTGTGTGCGGCCAGCTGTCTCCTTGTCTGTCTGGACGTCTGGCTTCAGGCTGTGTCAGACAGAGCATAAGTGCCCAGTGCAGCCTATCCAGTTCGGGTACCGTCGAGGCCCGAGCAGGTTGATCCTCATCTGGGTTTTCTGGAGAGAGCCCCACAGGGAAACGTTTTTCTTCCATTGGGCAGACCCTGGGCTGGGTTGTGGTTCTGGAGTTCCTAGTCCGGAGGGCTTGTTTGCCAGGATTGTGAGGAAGGAAGTCTGAAAACACAAGCTAGCGTGAGGTTTGGGACCGAGGGCACGGCAGGCCCACTCTGCAGAGGCTGAATCGAGATCTCCTGCACTGAGGTCATGTCAACTATGAGAGGTGTTTCAGGCTAGAGTTTTTGTCCAGCATGGCCTCTTCCTGAAGGGTGTGGGGGCTTCATGAGGCCAGGGAGGTTTGCCTACGATGGGATTTGTAAACTACTCCAAACCTCAAGGTTTCCTTCTGCACGACAGTCGAGTGCTATTGGATGGTTCCAGGAGGCCCCATACGGAAAGACTCGAGAGCATGTGTCTAAGCATGGATGCCTGGGAACGCCACCTCATTTTCCCACTCTTTAGTCAGGACAAGGCAGGCTCAATCTGCGGGCTCCTGGGTGAGCTACCCAGAGGGGAGAGTTGAAATGGACTCTCCTGAAGATGAGTCCTACTGTGGCTTGGTGGTCTGGGAGACCTAGGAATGTGGAGGTGGCTCAGGGACTCTGCAGGATTCTCCAACCTGAGGTGTTTGACACGGCTCCAATAAGGAAGCTTCCCATGTGGAGACGAGAGGAGTTCTTTTCAGTGCCTCAGGAAAGCCCCATATCCTGTTCTTCGAACCAAAGCCTCTGAGGAGTGACACCTGGACACCAAAGCAAGAGTTGAGATTAGGGCCTAAGGGCCTGTCCAGCTCAACCTTCTATCTCTGTTTACATCTGTGTGCATGCCTTCATGGAGGTAGCAGCTCAGCTTGTGTCCGAAGGCCCCTGTGTGTACAGGGAGGCTCCCGGTAGTGGGATGTCCTCGGGGGCCTTGAGGTTTCTCATATTCTGGAGGTGTGTGGCCAAATGAATGGACAGAGTATCCCAGGAGAGAGCAGGCACGGTCCTGTGGTATGGCTCCAGGAAACTCAGCCTAGAGGCTGTGTTTGCCAGGGCTGTGGGGACAGATGTCTGAAAAAGCAAACTTGGCTCTGGTAGGGGCCAAGGTAATGGCAGGCCTGATCTCCAGTCCGTGAGGGGAGATCCTCTGGATATCAAAGGAGGGCAAGTGGGAGGCAGTCGCTCAGGCTTTTGTCTCTGGGTGTTGCTTTCACAGTGGCCGTTCAGTGTAGGGGTTGCTTCAGGGGCCGAGGAAGAGCCTTCCTCTCGGGGGATTGTCCAAGCTCCCAAGTGTTTGGGTTCATTCAGTGGGTAGGGAAGAGTACTGTTTTCTGCCACAGGGGACCTTCCAGGAGAGGGCCTCTAGAGCACATCAGTGGGTTCCCTCAACTGGAATACACACCATCTAGTTAGTCCTGCGTGCCTATGGGCATGGCAAGCCACATATGTGGGCTCTTGGTCCAGTCACTGAGAGGTGTTACTTGAATAAGGTACTCACGCTGAGGGTCACCATGTGTGTTTGTGCCGAAGGCAGGCCTCACGCATGGGCGTGGCCTCATGGGCCATGCCATTTTCGCCTACACTGAAGGTTTGACTCACTGCCAGCAGCAAGGTTTCTTGCCATGGGGAAGGAGGGGTTCTGACTTGTGCATCAGGTTCCCCCCTGTGCAGGGATTGGAGATAAGGTCTAGGTTCCGATGACTGAAAACCGAGGTTGGGAATGGATGGTGGCCTAAGGCAGTGGCGGGTCCAATGTGCTGGGTGTGCAGCCAGCTGTGTCGGTGTCTGTTAGAAGGTCTGGTCTCAGGATATTTGCGACAGAGCATCACTGTTTAAGGTAGCCTATGCAATTGGGGTGTTGCCGAGGGCCAAGCAGTTTGATCCTCATTTGGGGTTTCTGGGCAGCACCATAGACAAAGTTTTTCTCCTGGGAGGCAGGCAGAGTACTTCATTGTGGCCCCAGATTTCCCAGTAGGGAGGGTTTGTGAGCCAGGAGTGTGAGGACGGAAGTCTAGGAACACAAGCTAAAGTGAGGATTGGAGCCAAGGGCAGAGTAGGCCCACTCTGCAGAGGCTGAATCAACATCTCCTGCATCTGAAGTCAGGCTGAGGATTAGACGTTGGCTGAGGCTGGAGTATGTGTCCATGATGGCACCTTCATGAAGCGGGGGCCTCATGAGGCCAAGGAAGTTTACCCACGCTGAGATTGGAGGTTGCCCCAAACCACAAGGTTTCCTTCTGCGGGACATTCGAGTCCTGTTGCATGGCTCCAGGACATACCATACGGAAGGACTGGAGAGCACGGTTCGAAGGATGGATCCCTGTCCAGCATGCCTCGCATTCCCATTGGCCATTAGCCACAAGATATGTTTGATCTGCTGCCTCTGGGGCACGCTACCCAGGGGGCTGAGTGAAATGGCCTCTCCTGAGGATGCGTCATAATGTGCGCTTGGGTCCATGGAGACCTTGGAATGTGCTGGTTGTTCAGTGGCCCTGCGGAACTCTCCTACCTGAAGGGTTTGATACATCCCCAGTAAGTAAGCTCCCCATGTGGAGGCGAGAGAGGATTGGTTTGGTGCCTCAGAAAAGCCTCGTGTGCTGGTCTTCGAAAACATTCCTCTGAGGACGGACACATAGAAACCAAAGCTAAGGTCCAGATTAGAGCCTGGGGGCCTGTCCATTTCAACCTTCTGTCTCTGGGGACACTGTCTGAGAGTCTAAGTGGAGATAGTTGCTCCGCTGTTGTAAGAGAGCCCCTCTTAATCCAGGGTGGTTTACACTATTGATGGCCTCAGGGGCCTTGGAGCTTTTCCCTAACCTGTAGGGTTGTGGTCAATGGATTGGGCACACTTGCCTTGGAGAGGGCAGGCACAATCTTTCGCTGTGGCTCCAGAGGCCCTAGCCTGGAGGTTGTGTGGGTCAAGGCTGTGGGCACAGAAGTCTGAAAACACAAACTCAGCTTATGAGTGGCGCCTAGGGTATGGCAGGCCGGATGTACAGCCCGAGAGGGAGCTCCTGGGCCTCTGAAACAAGGGCGAGTGGGAGGCGTTCCTTCAGGCTTTTGTCTCTGGATGTTGTGTCCGGGATAGCCGTGGATTGGAGGGGTGGCCTCAGGGACTGTGGACGAGTATCCCTCTCTGGGGATTTGTCCCAGCTCCCAAGAGTTTGGGGTCATTTTGTGGGAAGGGTGGAGTCGTGTTGTCTGGCTCATGTGTCTCTCCAAGAAAGGTATTCCAGAGCAGAGCCCCAGGTACAGGCGGGGCGACTAGAAAACTGAAACACTGGTGAGGATTGGGTGCATAGGGGCTTGGCAAGCCCCATATGCGCCTCTTGGTCCAGGCCCTGACAGGCCTTACTTTGACATGGGGCTCATGCTGAGGTCACAGTGTGAATTTGTGCCCATCAGCACTCAAGTTTGGGCGTGGCATCAGGGACCATGAAGGTTTCTCCCACCCTGAAGGTGTGACTCCATGCCAAGAGCAAGCTTTACAGCCACGGGGAAGGAGGAGTTCTGTTTTGTGCTTCCGATACCCAGCTGTTGGAGAATTGATATAATGTCTAGGTTCAGATATCTGAAAACCAAGGTTAAAAAGAGGTGACGGCATAAGACCATGGCGTGTCCGAAGTGCTGTGTGTGCGGCCAGCTGTCTCCTTGTCTGTCTGGACGTCTGGCTTCAGGCTGTGTCAGACAGAGCATAAGTGCCCAGTGCAGCCTATCCAGTTCGGGTACCGTCGAGGCCCGAGCAGGTTGATCCTCATCTGGGTTTTCTGGAGAGAGCCCCACAGGGAAACGTTTTTCTTCCATTGGGCAGACCCTGGGCTGGGTTGTGGTTCTGGAGTTCCTAGTCCGGAGGGCTTGTTTGCCAGGATTGTGAGGAAGGAAGTCTGAAAACACAAGCTAGCGTGAGGTTTGGGACCGAGGGCACGGCAGGCCCACTCTGCAGAGGCTGAATCGAGATCTCCTGCACTGAGGTCATGTCAACTATGAGAGGTGTTTCAGGCTAGAGTTTTTGTCCAGCATGGCCTCTTCCTGAAGGGTGTGGGGGCTTCATGAGGCCAGGGAGGTTTGCCTACGATGGGATTTGTAAACTACTCCAAACCTCAAGGTTTCCTTCTGCACGACAGTCGAGTGCTATTGGATGGTTCCAGGAGGCCCCATACGGAAAGACTCGAGAGCATGTGTCTAAGCATGGATGCCTGGGAACGCCACCTCATTTTCCCACTCTTTAGTCAGGACAAGGCAGGCTCAATCTGCGGGCTCCTGGGTGAGCTACCCAGAGGGGAGAGTTGAAATGGACTCTCCTGAAGATGAGTCCTACTGTGGCTTGGTGGTCTGGGAGACCTAGGAATGTGGAGGTGGCTCAGGGACTCTGCAGGATTCTCCAACCTGAGGTGTTTGACACGGCTCCAATAAGGAAGCTTCCCATGTGGAGACGAGAGGAGTTCTTTTCAGTGCCTCAGGAAAGCCCCATATCCTGTTCTTCGAACCAAAGCCTCTGAGGAGTGACACCTGGACACCAAAGCAAGAGTTGAGATTAGGGCCTAAGGGCCTGTCCAGCTCAACCTTCTATCTCTGTTTACATCTGTGTGCATGCCTTCATGGAGGTAGCAGCTCAGCTTGTGTCCGAAGGCCCCTGTGTGTACAGGGAGGCTCCCGGTAGTGGGATGTCCTCGGGGGCCTTGAGGTTTCTCATATTCTGGAGGTGTGTGGCCAAATGAATGGACAGAGTATCCCAGGAGAGAGCAGGCACGGTCCTGTGGTATGGCTCCAGGAAACTCAGCCTAGAGGCTGTGTTTGCCAGGGCTGTGGGGACAGATGTCTGAAAAAGCAAACTTGGCTCTGGTAGGGGCCAAGGTAATGGCAGGCCTGATCTCCAGTCCGTGAGGGGAGATCCTCTGGATATCAAAGGAGGGCAAGTGGGAGGCAGTCGCTCAGGCTTTTGTCTCTGGGTGTTGCTTTCACAGTGGCCGTTCAGTGTAGGGGTTGCTTCAGGGGCCGAGGAAGAGCCTTCCTCTCGGGGGATTGTCCAAGCTCCCAAGTGTTTGGGTTCATTCAGTGGGTAGGGAAGAGTACTGTTTTCTGCCACAGGGGACCTTCCAGGAGAGGGCCTCTAGAGCACATCAGTGGGTTCCCTCAACTGGAATACACACCATCTAGTTAGTCCTGCGTGCCCATGGGCATGGCAAGCCACATATGTGGGCTCTTGGTCCAGTCACTGAGAGGTGTTACTTGAATAAGGTACTCACGCTGAGGGTCACCATGTGTGTTTGTGCCGAAGGCAGGCCTCACACATGGGCGTGGCCTCATGGGCCATGCCATTTTCGCCTACACTGAAGGTTTGACTCACTGCCAGCAGCAAGGTTTCTTGCCATGGGGAAGGAGGGGTTCTGACTTGTGCATCAGGTTCCCCCCTGTGCAGGGATTGGAGATAAGGTCTAGGTTCCGATGACTGAAAACCGAGGTTGGGAATGGATGGTGGCCTAAGGCAGTGGCGGGTCCAATGTGCTGGGTGTGCAGCCAGCTGTGTCGGTGTCTGTTAGAAGGTCTGGTCTCAGGATATTTGCGACAGAGCATCACTGTTTAAGGTAGCCTATGCAATTGGGGTGTTGCCGAGGGCCAAGCAGTTTGATCCTCATTTGGGGTTTCTGGGCAGCACCATAGACAAAGTTTTTCTCCTGGGAGGCAGGCAGAGTACTTCATTGTGGCCCCAGATTTCCCAGTAGGGAGGGTTTGTGAGCCAGGAGTGTGAGGACGGAAGTCTAGGAACACAAGCTAAAGTGAGGATTGGAGCCAAGGGCAGAGTAGGCCCACTCTGCAGAGGCTGAATCAACATCTCCTGCATCTGAAGTCAGGCTGAGGATTAGACGTTGGCTGAGGCTGGAGTATGTGTCCATGATGGCACCTTCATGAAGCGGGGGCCTCATGAGGCCAAGGAAGTTTACCCACGCTGAGATTGGAGGTTGCCCCAAACCACAAGGTTTCCTTCTGCGGGACATTCGAGTCCTGTTGCATGGCTCCAGGACATACCATACGGAAGGACTGGAGAGCACGGTTCGAAGGATGGATCCCTGTCCAGCATGCCTCGCATTCCCATTGGCCATTAGCCACAAGATATGTTTGATCTGCTGCCTCTGGGGCACGCTACCCAGGGGGCTGAGTGAAATGGCCTCTCCTGAGGATGCGTCATAATGTGCGCTTGGGTCCATGGAGACCTTGGAATGTGCTGGTTGTTCAGTGGCCCTGCGGAACTCTCCTACCTGAAGGGTTTGATACATCCCCAGTAAGTAAGCTCCCCATGTGGAGGCGAGAGAGGATTGGTTTGGTGCCTCAGAAAAGCCTCGTGTGCTGGTCTTCGAAAACATTCCTCTGAGGACGGACACATAGAAACCAAAGCTAAGGTCCAGATTAGAGCCTGGGGGCCTGTCCATTTCAACCTTCTGTAATCTGGGGGCCTGTCCATTTCAACCTTCTGTCTCTGGGGACACTGTCTGAGAGTCTAAGTGGAGATAGTTGCTCCGCTGTTGTAAGAGAGCCCCTCTTAATCCAGGGTGGTTTACACTATTGATCGCCTCAGGGGCCTTGGAGCTTTTCCCTAACCTGTAGGGTTGTGGTCAATGGATTGGGCACACTTGCCTTGGAGAGGGCAGGCACAATCTTTCGCTGTGGCTCCAGAGGCCCTAGCCTGGAGGTTGTGTGGGTCAAGGCTGTGGGCACAGAAGTCTGAAAACACAAACTCAGCTTATGAGTGGCGCCTAGGGTATGGCAGGCCGGATGTACAGCCCGAGAGGGAGCTCCTGGGCCTCTGAAACAAGGGCGAGTGGGAGGCGTTCCTTCAGGCTTTTGTCTCTGGATGTTGTGTCCGGGATAGCCGTGGATTGGAGGGGTGGCCTCAGGGACTGTGGACGAGTATCCCTCTCTGGGGATTTGTCCCAGCTCCCAAGAGTTTGGGGTCATTTTGTGGGAAGGGTGGAGTCGTGTTGTCTGGCTCATGTGTCTCTCCAAGAAAGGTATTCCAGAGCAGAGCCCCAGGTACAGGCGGGGCGACTAGAAAACTGAAACACTGGTGAGGATTGGGTGCATAGGGGCTTGGCAAGCCCCATATGCGCCTCTTGGTCCAGGCCCTGACAGGCCTTACTTTGACATGGGGCTCATGCTGAGGTCACAGTGTGAATTTGTGCCCATCAGCACTCAAGTTTGGGCGTGGCATCAGGGACCATGAAGGTTTCTCCCACCCTGAAGGTGTGACTCCATGCCAAGAGCAAGCTTTACAGCCACGGGGAAGGAGGAGTTCTGTTTTGTGCTTCCGATACCCAGCTGTTGGAGAATTGATATAATGTCTAGGTTCAGATATCTGAAAACCAAGGTTAAAAAGAGGTGACGGCATAAGACCATGGCGTGTCCGAAGTGCTGTGTGTGCGGCCAGCTGTCTCCTTGTCTGTCTGGACGTCTGGCTTCAGGCTGTGTCAGACAGAGCATAAGTGCCCAGTGCAGCCTATCCAGTTCGGGTACCGTCGAGGCCCGAGCAGGTTGATCCTCATCTGGGTTTTCTGGAGAGAGCCCCACAGGGAAACGTTTTTCTTCCATTGGGCAGACCCTGGGCTGGGTTGTGGTTCTGGAGTTCCTAGTCCGGAGGGCTTGTTTGCCAGGATTGTGAGGAAGGAAGTCTGAAAACACAAGCTAGCGTGAGGTTTGGGACCGAGGGCACGGCAGGCCCACTCTGCAGAGGCTGAATCGAGATCTCCTGCACTGAGGTCATGTCAACTATGAGAGGTGTTTCAGGCTAGAGTTTTTGTCCAGCATGGCCTCTTCCTGAAGGGTGTGGGGGCTTCATGAGGCCAGGGAGGTTTGCCTACGATGGGATTTGTAAACTACTCCAAACCTCAAGGTTTCCTTCTGCACGACAGTCGAGTGCTATTGGATGGTTCCAGGAGGCCCCATACGGAAAGACTCGAGAGCATGTGTCTAAGCATGGATGCCTGGGAACGCCACCTCATTTTCCCACTCTTTAGTCAGGACAAGGCAGGCTCAATCTGCGGGCTCCTGGGTGAGCTACCCAGAGGGGAGAGTTGAAATGGACTCTCCTGAAGATGAGTCCTACTGTGGCTTGGTGGTCTGGGAGACCTAGGAATGTGGAGGTGGCTCAGGGACTCTGCAGGATTCTCCAACCTGAGGTGTTTGACACGGCTCCAATAAGGAAGCTTCCCATGTGGAGACGAGAGGAGTTCTTTTCAGTGCCTCAGGAAAGCCCCATATCCTGTTCTTCGAACCAAAGCCTCTGAGGAGTGACACCTGGACACCAAAGCAAGAGTTGAGATTAGGGCCTAAGGGCCTGTCCAGCTCAACCTTCTATCTCTGTTTACATCTGTGTGCATGCCTTCATGGAGGTAGCAGCTCAGCTTGTGTCCGAAGGCCCCTGTGTGTACAGGGAGGCTCCCGGTAGTGGGATGTCCTCGGGGGCCTTGAGGTTTCTCATATTCTGGAGGTGTGTGGCCAAATGAATGGACAGAGTATCCCAGGAGAGAGCAGGCACGGTCCTGTGGTATGGCTCCAGGAAACTCAGCCTAGAGGCTGTGTTTGCCAGGGCTGTGGGGACAGATGTCTGAAAAAGCAAACTTGGCTCTGGTAGGGGCCAAGGTAATGGCAGGCCTGATCTCCAGTCCGTGAGGGGAGATCCTCTGGATATCAAAGGAGGGCAAGTGGGAGGCAGTCGCTCAGGCTTTTGTCTCTGGGTGTTGCTTTCACAGTGGCCGTTCAGTGTAGGGGTTGCTTCAGGGGCCGAGGAAGAGCCTTCCTCTCGGGGGATTGTCCAAGCTCCCAAGTGTTTGGGTTCATTCAGTGGGTAGGGAAGAGTACTGTTTTCTGCCACAGGGGACCTTCCAGGAGAGGGCCTCTAGAGCACATCAGTGGGTTCCCTCAACTGGAATACACACCATCTAGTTAGTCCTGCGTGCCCATGGGCATGGCAAGCCACATATGTGGGCTCTTGGTCCAGTCACTGAGAGGTGTTACTTGAATAAGGTACTCACGCTGAGGGTCACCATGTGTGTTTGTGCCGAAGGCAGGCCTCACACATGGGCGTGGCCTCATGGGCCATGCCATTTTCGCCTACACTGAAGGTTTGACTCACTGCCAGCAGCAAGGTTTCTTGCCATGGGGAAGGAGGGGTTCTGACTTGTGCATCAGGTTCCCCCCTGTGCAGGGATTGGAGATAAGGTCTAGGTTCCGATGACTGAAAACCGAGGTTGGGAATGGATGGTGGCCTAAGGCAGTGGCGGGTCCAATGTGCTGGGTGTGCAGCCAGCTGTGTCGGTGTCTGTTAGAAGGTCTGGTCTCAGGATATTTGCGACAGAGCATCACTGTTTAAGGTAGCCTATGCAATTGGGGTGTTGCCGAGGGCCAAGCAGTTTGATCCTCATTTGGGGTTTCTGGGCAGCACCATAGACAAAGTTTTTCTCCTGGGAGGCAGGCAGAGTACTTCATTGTGGCCCCAGATTTCCCAGTAGGGAGGGTTTGTGAGCCAGGAGTGTGAGGACGGAAGTCTAGGAACACAAGCTAAAGTGAGGATTGGAGCCAAGGGCAGAGTAGGCCCACTCTGCAGAGGCTGAATCAACATCTCCTGCATCTGAAGTCAGGCTGAGGATTAGACGTTGGCTGAGGCTGGAGTATGTGTCCATGATGGCACCTTCATGAAGCGGGGGCCTCATGAGGCCAAGGAAGTTTACCCACGCTGAGATTGGAGGTTGCCCCAAACCACAAGGTTTCCTTCTGCGGGACATTCGAGTCCTGTTGCATGGCTCCAGGACATACCATACGGAAGGACTGGAGAGCACGGTTCGAAGGATGGATCCCTGTCCAGCATGCCTCGCATTCCCATTGGCCATTAGCCACAAGATATGTTTGATCTGCTGCCTCTGGGGCACGCTACCCAGGGGGCTGAGTGAAATGGCCTCTCCTGAGGATGCGTCATAATGTGCGCTTGGGTCCATGGAGACCTTGGAATGTGCTGGTTGTTCAGTGGCCCTGCGGAACTCTCCTACCTGAAGGGTTTGATACATCCCCAGTAAGTAAGCTCCCCATGTGGAGGCGAGAGAGGATTGGTTTGGTGCCTCAGAAAAGCCTCGTGTGCTGGTCTTCGAAAACATTCCTCTGAGGACGGACACATAGAAACCAAAGCTAAGGTCCAGATTAGAGCCTGGGGGCCTGTCCATTTCAACCTTCTGTCTCTGGGGACACTGTCTGAGAGTCTAAGTGGAGATAGTTGCTCCGCTGTTGTAAGAGAGCCCCTCTTAATCCAGGGTGGTTTACACTATTGATGGCCTCAGGGGCCTTGGAGCTTTTCCCTAACCTGTAGGGTTGTGGTCAATGGATTGGGCACACTTGCCTTGGAGAGGGCAGGCACAATCTTTCGCTGTGGCTCCAGAGGCCCTAGCCTGGAGGTTGTGTGGGTCAAGGCTGTGGGCACAGAAGTCTGAAAACACAAACTCAGCTTATGAGTGGCGCCTAGGGTATGGCAGGCCGGATGTACAGCCCGAGAGGGAGCTCCTGGGCCTCTGAAACAAGGGCGAGTGGGAGGCGTTCCTTCAGGCTTTTGTCTCTGGATGTTGTGTCCGGGATAGCCGTGGATTGGAGGGGTGGCCTCAGGGACTGTGGACGAGTATCCCTCTCTGGGGATTTGTCCCAGCTCCCAAGAGTTTGGGGTCATTTTGTGGGAAGGGTGGAGTCGTGTTGTCTGGCTCATGTGTCTCTCCAAGAAAGGTATTCCAGAGCAGAGCCCCAGGTACAGGCGGGGCGACTAGAAAACTGAAACACTGGTGAGGATTGGGTGCATAGGGGCTTGGCAAGCCCCATATGCGCCTCTTGGTCCAGGCCCTGACAGGCCTTACTTTGACATGGGGCTCATGCTGAGGTCACAGTGTGAATTTGTGCCCATCAGCACTCAAGTTTGGGCGTGGCATCAGGGACCATGAAGGTTTCTCCCACCCTGAAGGTGTGACTCCATGCCAAGAGCAAGCTTTACAGCCACGGGGAAGGAGGAGTTCTGTTTTGTGCTTCCGATACCCAGCTGTTGGAGAATTGATATAATGTCTAGGTTCAGATATCTGAAAACCAAGGTTAAAAAGAGGTGACGGCATAAGACCATGGCGTGTCCGAAGTGCTGTGTGTGCGGCCAGCTGTCTCCTTGTCTGTCTGGACGTCTGGCTTCAGGCTGTGTCAGACAGAGCATAAGTGCCCAGTGCAGCCTATCCAGTTCGGGTACCGTCGAGGCCCGAGCAGGTTGATCCTCATCTGGGTTTTCTGGAGAGAGCCCCACAGGGAAACGTTTTTCTTCCATTGGGCAGACCCTGGGCTGGGTTGTGGTTCTGGAGTTCCTAGTCCGGAGGGCTTGTTTGCCAGGATTGTGAGGAAGGAAGTCTGAAAACACAAGCTAGCGTGAGGTTTGGGACCGAGGGCACGGCAGGCCCACTCTGCAGAGGCTGAATCGAGATCTCCTGCACTGAGGTCATGTCAACTATGAGAGGTGTTTCAGGCTAGAGTTTTTGTCCAGCATGGCCTCTTCCTGAAGGGTGTGGGGGCTTCATGAGGCCAGGGAGGTTTGCCTACGATGGGATTTGTAAACTACTCCAAACCTCAAGGTTTCCTTCTGCACGACAGTCGAGTGCTATTGGATGGTTCCAGGAGGCCCCATACGGAAAGACTCGAGAGCATGTGTCTAAGCATGGATGCCTGGGAACGCCACCTCATTTTCCCACTCTTTAGTCAGGACAAGGCAGGCTCAATCTGCGGGCTCCTGGGTGAGCTACCCAGAGGGGAGAGTTGAAATGGACTCTCCTGAAGATGAGTCCTACTGTGGCTTGGTGGTCTGGGAGACCTAGGAATGTGGAGGTGGCTCAGGGACTCTGCAGGATTCTCCAACCTGAGGTGTTTGACACGGCTCCAATAAGGAAGCTTCCCATGTGGAGACGAGAGGAGTTCTTTTCAGTGCCTCAGGAAAGCCCCATATCCTGTTCTTCGAACCAAAGCCTCTGAGGAGTGACACCTGGACACCAAAGCAAGAGTTGAGATTAGGGCCTAAGGGCCTGTCCAGCTCAACCTTCTATCTCTGTTTACATCTGTGTGCATGCCTTCATGGAGGTAGCAGCTCAGCTTGTGTCCGAAGGCCCCTGTGTGTACAGGGAGGCTCCCGGTAGTGGGATGTCCTCGGGGGCCTTGAGGTTTCTCATATTCTGGAGGTGTGTGGCCAAATGAATGGACAGAGTATCCCAGGAGAGAGCAGGCACGGTCCTGTGGTATGGCTCCAGGAAACTCAGCCTAGAGGCTGTGTTTGCCAGGGCTGTGGGGACAGATGTCTGAAAAAGCAAACTTGGCTCTGGTAGGGGCCAAGGTAATGGCAGGCCTGATCTCCAGTCCGTGAGGGGAGATCCTCTGGATATCAAAGGAGGGCAAGTGGGAGGCAGTCGCTCAGGCTTTTGTCTCTGGGTGTTGCTTTCACAGTGGCCGTTCAGTGTAGGGGTTGCTTCAGGGGCCGAGGAAGAGCCTTCCTCTCGGGGGATTGTCCAAGCTCCCAAGTGTTTGGGTTCATTCAGTGGGTAGGGAAGAGTACTGTTTTCTGCCACAGGGGACCTTCCAGGAGAGGGCCTCTAGAGCACATCAGTGGGTTCCCTCAACTGGAATACACACCATCTAGTTAGTCCTGCGTGCCTATGGGCATGGCAAGCCACATATGTGGGCTCTTGGTCCAGTCACTGAGAGGTGTTACTTGAATAAGGTACTCACGCTGAGGGTCACCATGTGTGTTTGTGCCGAAGGCAGGCCTCACGCATGGGCGTGGCCTCATGGGCCATGCCATTTTCGCCTACACTGAAGGTTTGACTCACTGCCAGCAGCAAGGTTTCTTGCCATGGGGAAGGAGGGGTTCTGACTTGTGCATCAGGTTCCCCCCTGTGCAGGGATTGGAGATAAGGTCTAGGTTCCGATGACTGAAAACCGAGGTTGGGAATGGATGGTGGCCTAAGGCAGTGGCGGGTCCAATGTGCTGGGTGTGCAGCCAGCTGTGTCGGTGTCTGTTAGAAGGTCTGGTCTCAGGATATTTGCGACAGAGCATCACTGTTTAAGGTAGCCTATGCAATTGGGGTGTTGCCGAGGGCCAAGCAGTTTGATCCTCATTTGGGGTTTCTGGGCAGCACCATAGACAAAGTTTTTCTCCTGGGAGGCAGGCAGAGTACTTCATTGTGGCCCCAGATTTCCCAGTAGGGAGGGTTTGTGAGCCAGGAGTGTGAGGACGGAAGTCTAGGAACACAAGCTAAAGTGAGGATTGGAGCCAAGGGCAGAGTAGGCCCACTCTGCAGAGGCTGAATCAACATCTCCTGCATCTGAAGTCAGGCTGAGGATTAGACGTTGGCTGAGGCTGGAGTATGTGTCCATGATGGCACCTTCATGAAGCGGGGGCCTCATGAGGCCAAGGAAGTTTACCCACGCTGAGATTGGAGGTTGCCCCAAACCACAAGGTTTCCTTCTGCGGGACATTCGAGTCCTGTTGCATGGCTCCAGGACATACCATACGGAAGGACTGGAGAGCACGGTTCGAAGGATGGATCCCTGTCCAGCATGCCTCGCATTCCCATTGGCCATTAGCCACAAGATATGTTTGATCTGCTGCCTCTGGGGCACGCTACCCAGGGGGCTGAGTGAAATGGCCTCTCCTGAGGATGCGTCATAATGTGCGCTTGGGTCCATGGAGACCTTGGAATGTGCTGGTTGTTCAGTGGCCCTGCGGAACTCTCCTACCTGAAGGGTTTGATACATCCCCAGTAAGTAAGCTCCCCATGTGGAGGCGAGAGAGGATTGGTTTGGTGCCTCAGAAAAGCCTCGTGTGCTGGTCTTCGAAAACATTCCTCTGAGGACGGACACATAGAAACCAAAGCTAAGGTCCAGATTAGAGCCTGGGGGCCTGTCCATTTCAACCTTCTGTCTCTGGGGACACTGTCTGAGAGTCTAAGTGGAGATAGTTGCTCCGCTGTTGTAAGAGAGCCCCTCTTAATCCAGGGTGGTTTACACTATTGATGGCCTCAGGGGCCTTGGAGCTTTTCCCTAACCTGTAGGGTTGTGGTCAATGGATTGGGCACACTTGCCTTGGAGAGGGCAGGCACAATCTTTCGCTGTGGCTCCAGAGGCCCTAGCCTGGAGGTTGTGTGGGTCAAGGCTGTGGGCACAGAAGTCTGAAAACACAAACTCAGCTTATGAGTGGCGCCTAGGGTATGGCAGGCCGGATGTACAGCCCGAGAGGGAGCTCCTGGGCCTCTGAAACAAGGGCGAGTGGGAGGCGTTCCTTCAGGCTTTTGTCTCTGGATGTTGTGTCCGGGATAGCCGTGGATTGGAGGGGTGGCCTCAGGGACTGTGGACGAGTATCCCTCTCTGGGGATTTGTCCCAGCTCCCAAGAGTTTGGGGTCATTTTGTGGGAAGGGTGGAGTCGTGTTGTCTGGCTCATGTGTCTCTCCAAGAAAGGTATTCCAGAGCAGAGCCCCAGGTACAGGCGGGGCGACTAGAAAACTGAAACACTGGTGAGGATTGGGTGCATAGGGGCTTGGCAAGCCCCATATGCGCCTCTTGGTCCAGGCCCTGACAGGCCTTACTTTGACATGGGGCTCATGCTGAGGTCACAGTGTGAATTTGTGCCCTTCAGCACTCAAGTTTGGGCGTGGCATCAGGGACCATGAAGGTTTCTCCCACCCTGAAGGTGTGACTCCATGCCAAGAGCAAGCTTTACAGCCACGGGGAAGGAGGAGTTCTGTTTTGTGCTTCCGATACCCAGCTGTTGGAGAATTGATATAATGTCTAGGTTCAGATATCTGAAAACCAAGGTTAAAAAGAGGTGACGGCATAAGACCATGGCGTGTCCGAAGTGCTGTGTGTGCGGCCAGCTGTCTCCTTGTCTGTCTGGACGTCTGGCTTCAGGCTGTGTCAGACAGAGCATAAGTGCCCAGTGCAGCCTATCCAGTTCGGGTACCGTCGAGGCCCGAGCAGGTTGATCCTCATCTGGGTTTTCTGGAGAGAGCCCCACAGGGAAACGTTTTTCTTCCATTGGGCAGACCCTGGGCTGGGTTGTGGTTCTGGAGTTCCTAGTCCGGAGGGCTTGTTTGCCAGGATTGTGAGGAAGGAAGTCTGAAAACACAAGCTAGCGTGAGGTTTGGGACCGAGGGCACGGCAGGCCCACTCTGCAGAGGCTGAATCGAGATCTCCTGCACTGAGGTCATGTCAACTATGAGAGGTGTTTCAGGCTAGAGTTTTTGTCCAGCATGGCCTCTTCCTGAAGGGTGTGGGGGCTTCATGAGGCCAGGGAGGTTTGCCTACGATGGGATTTGTAAACTACTCCAAACCTCAAGGTTTCCTTCTGCACGACAGTCGAGTGCTATTGGATGGTTCCAGGAGGCCCCATACGGAAAGACTCGAGAGCATGTGTCTAAGCATGGATGCCTGGGAACGCCACCTCATTTTCCCACTCTTTAGTCAGGACAAGGCAGGCTCAATCTGCGGGCTCCTGGGTGAGCTACCCAGAGGGGAGAGTTGAAATGGACTCTCCTGAAGATGAGTCCTACTGTGGCTTGGTGGTCTGGGAGACCTAGGAATGTGGAGGTGGCTCAGGGACTCTGCAGGATTCTCCAACCTGAGGTGTTTGACACGGCTCCAATAAGGAAGCTTCCCATGTGGAGACGAGAGGAGTTCTTTTCAGTGCCTCAGGAAAGCCCCATATCCTGTTCTTCGAACCAAAGCCTCTGAGGAGTGACACCTGGACACCAAAGCAAGAGTTGAGATTAGGGCCTAAGGGCCTGTCCAGCTCAACCTTCTATCTCTGTTTACATCTGTGTGCATGCCTTCATGGAGGTAGCAGCTCAGCTTGTGTCCGAAGGCCCCTGTGTGTACAGGGAGGCTCCCGGTAGTGGGATGTCCTCGGGGGCCTTGAGGTTTCTCATATTCTGGAGGTGTGTGGCCAAATGAATGGACAGAGTATCCCAGGAGAGAGCAGGCACGGTCCTGTGGTATGGCTCCAGGAAACTCAGCCTAGAGGCTGTGTTTGCCAGGGCTGTGGGGACAGATGTCTGAAAAAGCAAACTTGGCTCTGGTAGGGGCCAAGGTAATGGCAGGCCTGATCTCCAGTCCGTGAGGGGAGATCCTCTGGATATCAAAGGAGGGCAAGTGGGAGGCAGTCGCTCAGGCTTTTGTCTCTGGGTGTTGCTTTCACAGTGGCCGTTCAGTGTAGGGGTTGCTTCAGGGGCCGAGGAAGAGCCTTCCTCTCGGGGGATTGTCCAAGCTCCCAAGTGTTTGGGTTCATTCAGTGGGTAGGGAAGAGTACTGTTTTCTGCCACAGGGGACCTTCCAGGAGAGGGCCTCTAGAGCACATCAGTGGGTTCCCTCAACTGGAATACACACCATCTAGTTAGTCCTGCGTGCCCATGGGCATGGCAAGCCACATATGTGGGCTCTTGGTCCAGTCACTGAGAGGTGTTACTTGAATAAGGTACTCACGCTGAGGGTCACCATGTGTGTTTGTGCCGAAGGCAGGCCTCACGCATGGGCGTGGCCTCATGGGCCATGCCATTTTCGCCTACACTGAAGGTTTGACTCACTGCCAGCAGCAAGGTTTCTTGCCATGGGGAAGGAGGGGTTCTGACTTGTGCATCAGGTTCCCCCCTGTGCAGGGATTGGAGATAAGGTCTAGGTTCCGATGACTGAAAACCGAGGTTGGGAATGGATGGTGGCCTAAGGCAGTGGCGGGTCCAATGTGCTGGGTGTGCAGCCAGCTGTGTCGGTGTCTGTTAGAAGGTCTGGTCTCAGGATATTTGCGACAGAGCATCACTGTTTAAGGTAGCCTATGCAATTGGGGTGTTGCCGAGGGCCAAGCAGTTTGATCCTCATTTGGGGTTTCTGGGCAGCACCATAGACAAAGTTTTTCTCCTGGGAGGCAGGCAGAGTACTTCATTGTGGCCCCAGATTTCCCAGTAGGGAGGGTTTGTGAGCCAGGAGTGTGAGGACGGAAGTCTAGGAACACAAGCTAAAGTGAGGATTGGAGCCAAGGGCAGAGTAGGCCCACTCTGCAGAGGCTGAATCAACATCTCCTGCATCTGAAGTCAGGCTGAGGATTAGACGTTGGCTGAGGCTGGAGTATGTGTCCATGATGGCACCTTCATGAAGCGGGGGCCTCATGAGGCCAAGGAAGTTTACCCACGCTGAGATTGGAGGTTGCCCCAAACCACAAGGTTTCCTTCTGCGGGACATTCGAGTCCTGTTGCATGGCTCCAGGACATACCATACGGAAGGACTGGAGAGCACGGTTCGAAGGATGGATCCCTGTCCAGCATGCCTCGCATTCCCATTGGCCATTAGCCACAAGATATGTTTGATCTGCTGCCTCTGGGGCACGCTACCCAGGGGGCTGAGTGAAATGGCCTCTCCTGAGGATGCGTCATAATGTGCGCTTGGGTCCATGGAGACCTTGGAATGTGCTGGTTGTTCAGTGGCCCTGCGGAACTCTCCTACCTGAAGGGTTTGATACATCCCCAGTAAGTAAGCTCCCCATGTGGAGGCGAGAGAGGATTGGTTTGGTGCCTCAGAAAAGCCTCGTGTGCTGGTCTTCGAAAACATTCCTCTGAGGACGGACACATAGAAACCAAAGCTAAGGTCCAGATTAGAGCCTGGGGGCCTGTCCATTTCAACCTTCTGTCTCTGGGGACACTGTCTGAGAGTCTAAGTGGAGATAGTTGCTCCGCTGTTGTAAGAGAGCCCCTCTTAATCCAGGGTGGTTTACACTATTGATGGCCTCAGGGGCCTTGGAGCTTTTCCCTAACCTGTAGGGTTGTGGTCAATGGATTGGGCACACTTGCCTTGGAGAGGGCAGGCACAATCTTTTGCTGTGGCTCCAGAGGCCCTAGCCTGGAGGTTGTGTGGGTCAAGGCTGTGGGCACAGAAGTCTGAAAACACAAACTCAGCTTATGAGTGGCGCCTAGGGTATGGCAGGCCGGATGTACAGCCCGAGAGGGAGCTCCTGGGCCTCTGAAACAAGGGCGAGTGGGAGGCGTTCCTTCAGGCTTTTGTCTCTGGATGTTGTGTCCGGGATAGCCGTGGATTGGAGGGGTGGCCTCAGGGACTGTGGACGAGTATCCCTCTCTGGGGATTTGTCCCAGCTCCCAAGAGTTTGGGGTCATTTTGTGGGAAGGGTGGAGTCGTGTTGTCTGGCTCATGTGTCTCTCCAAGAAAGGTATTCCAGAGCAGAGCCCCAGGTACAGGCGGGGCGACTAGAAAACTGAAACACTGGTGAGGATTGGGTGCATAGGGGCTTGGCAAGCCCCATATGCGCCTCTTGGTCCAGGCCCTGACAGGCCTTACTTTGACATGGGGCTCATGCTGAGGTCACAGTGTGAATTTGTGCCCATCAGCACTCAAGTTTGGGCGTGGCATCAGGGACCATGAAGGTTTCTCCCACCCTGAAGGTGTGACTCCATGCCAAGAGCAAGCTTTACAGCCACGGGGAAGGAGGAGTTCTGTTTTGTGCTTCCGATACCCAGCTGTTGGAGAATTGATATAATGTCTAGGTTCAGATATCTGAAAACCAAGGTTAAAAAGAGGTGACGGCATAAGACCATGGCGTGTCCGAAGTGCTGTGTGTGCGGCCAGCTGTCTCCTTGTCTGTCTGGACGTCTGGCTTCAGGCTGTGTCAGACAGAGCATAAGTGCCCAGTGCAGCCTATCCAGTTCGGGTACCGTCGAGGCCCGAGCAGGTTGATCCTCATCTGGGTTTTCTGGAGAGAGCCCCACAGGGAAACGTTTTTCTTCCATTGGGCAGACCCTGGGCTGGGTTGTGGTTCTGGAGTTCCTAGTCCGGAGGGCTTGTTTGCCAGGATTGTGAGGAAGGAAGTCTGAAAACACAAGCTAGCGTGAGGTTTGGGACCGAGGGCACGGCAGGCCCACTCTGCAGAGGCTGAATCGAGATCTCCTGCACTGAGGTCATGTCAACTATGAGAGGTGTTTCAGGCTAGAGTTTTTGTCCAGCATGGCCTCTTCCTGAAGGGTGTGGGGGCTTCATGAGGCCAGGGAGGTTTGCCTACGATGGGATTTGTAAACTACTCCAAACCTCAAGGTTTCCTTCTGCACGACAGTCGAGTGCTATTGGATGGTTCCAGGAGGCCCCATACGGAAAGACTCGAGAGCATGTGTCTAAGCATGGATGCCTGGGAACGCCACCTCATTTTCCCACTCTTTAGTCAGGACAAGGCAGGCTCAATCTGCGGGCTCCTGGGTGAGCTACCCAGAGGGGAGAGTTGAAATGGACTCTCCTGAAGATGAGTCCTACTGTGGCTTGGTGGTCTGGGAGACCTAGGAATGTGGAGGTGGCTCAGGGACTCTGCAGGATTCTCCAACCTGAGGTGTTTGACACGGCTCCAATAAGGAAGCTTCCCATGTGGAGACGAGAGGAGTTCTTTTCAGTGCCTCAGGAAAGCCCCATATCCTGTTCTTCGAACCAAAGCCTCTGAGGAGTGACACCTGGACACCAAAGCAAGAGTTGAGATTAGGGCCTAAGGGCCTGTCCAGCTCAACCTTCTATCTCTGTTTACATCTGTGTGCATGCCTTCATGGAGGTAGCAGCTCAGCTTGTGTCCGAAGGCCCCTGTGTGTACAGGGAGGCTCCCGGTAGTGGGATGTCCTCGGGGGCCTTGAGGTTTCTCATATTCTGGAGGTGTGTGGCCAAATGAATGGACAGAGCATCCCAGGAGAGAGCAGGCACGGTCCTGTGGTATGGCTCCAGGAAACTCAGCCTAGAGGCTGTGTTTGCCAGGGCTGTGGGGACAGATGTCTGAAAAAGCAAACTTGGCTCTGGTAGGGGCCAAGGTAATGGCAGGCCTGATCTCCAGTCCGTGAGGGGAGATCCTCTGGATATCAAAGGAGGGCAAGTGGGAGGCAGTCGCTCAGGCTTTTGTCTCTGGGTGTTGCTTTCACAGTGGCCGTTCAGTGTAGGGGTTGCTTCAGGGGCCGAGGAAGAGCCTTCCTCTCGGGGGATTGTCCAAGCTCCCAAGTGTTTGGGTTCATTCAGTGGGTAGGGAAGAGTACTGTTTTCTGCCAGAGGGGACCTTCCAGGAGAGGGCCTCTAGAGCACATCAGTGGGTTCCCTCAACTGGAATACACACCATCTAGTTAGTCCTGCGTGCCCATGGGCATGGCAAGCCACATATGTGGGCTCTTGGTCCAGTCACTGAGAGGTGTTACTTGAATAAGGTACTCACGCTGAGGGTCACCATGTGTGTTTGTGCCGAAGGCAGGCCTCACGCATGGGCGTGGCCTCATGGGCCATGCCATTTTCGCCTACACTGAAGGTTTGACTCACTGCCAGCAGCAAGGTTTCTTGCCATGGGGAAGGAGGGGTTCTGACTTGTGCATCAGGTTCCCCCCTGTGCAGGGATTGGAGATAAGGTCTAGGTTCCGATGACTGAAAACCGAGGTTGGGAATGGATGGTGGCCTAAGGCAGTGGCGGGTCCAATGTGCTGGGTGTGCAGCCAGCTGTGTCGGTGTCTGTTAGAAGGTCTGGTCTCAGGATATTTGCGACAGAGCATCACTGTTTAAGGTAGCCTATGCAATTGGGGTGTTGCCGAGGGCCAAGCAGTTTGATCCTCATTTGGGGTTTCTGGGCAGCACCATAGACAAAGTTTTTCTCCTGGGAGGCAGGCAGAGTACTTCATTGTGGCCCCAGATTTCCCAGTAGGGAGGGTTTGTGAGCCAGGAGTGTGAGGACGGAAGTCTAGGAACACAAGCTAAAGTGAGGATTGGAGCCAAGGGCAGAGTAGGCCCACTCTGCAGAGGCTGAATCAACATCTCCTGCATCTGAAGTCAGGCTGAGGATTAGATGTTGGCTGAGGCTGGAGTATGTGTCCATGATGGCACCTTCATGAAGCGGGGGCCTCATGAGGCCAAGGAAGTTTACCCACGCTGAGATTGGAGGTTGCCCCAAACCACAAGGTTTCCTTCTGCGGGACATTCGAGTCCTGTTGCATGGCTCCAGGACATACCATACGGAAGGACTGGAGAGCACGGTTCGAAGGATGGATCCCTGTCCAGCATGCCTCGCATTCCCATTGGCCATTAGCCACAAGATATGTTTGATCTGCTGCCTCTGGGGCACGCTACCCAGGGGGCTGAGTGAAATGGCCTCTCCTGAGGATGCGTCATAATGTGCGCTTGGGTCCATGGAGACCTTGGAATGTGCTGGTTGTTCAGTGGCCCTGCGGAACTCTCCTACCTGAAGGGTTTGATACATCCCCAGTAAGTAAGCTCCCCATGTGGAGGCGAGAGAGGATTGGTTTGGTGCCTCAGAAAAGCCTCGTGTGCTGGTCTTCGAAAACATTCCTCTGAGGACGGACACATAGAAACCAAAGCTAAGGTCCAGATTAGAGCCTGGGGGCCTGTCCATTTCAACCTTCTGTCTCTGGGGACACTGTCTGAGAGTCTAAGTGGAGATAGTTGCTCCGCTGTTGTAAGAGAGCCCCTCTTAATCCAGGGTGGTTTACACTATTGATGGCCTCAGGGGCCTTGGAGCTTTTCCCTAACCTGTAGGGTTGTGGTCAATGGATTGGGCACACTTGCCTTGGAGAGGGCAGGCACAATCTTTCGCTGTGGCTCCAGAGGCCCTAGCCTGGAGGTTGTGTGGGTCAAGGCTGTGGGCACAGAAGTCTGAAAACACAAACTCAGCTTATGAGTGGCGCCTAGGGTATGGCAGGCCGGATGTATAGCCCGAGAGGGAGCTCCTGGGCCTCTGAAACAAGGGCGAGTGGGAGGCGTTCCTTCAGGCTTTTGTCTCTGGATGTTGTGTCCGGGATAGCCGTGGATTGGAGGGGTGGCCTCAGGGACTGTGGACGAGTATCCCTCTCTGGGGATTTGTCCCAGCTCCCAAGAGTTTGGGGTCATTTTGTGGGAAGGGTGGAGTCGTGTTGTCTGGCTCATGTGTCTCTCCAAGAAAGGTATTCCAGAGCAGAGCCCCAGGTACAGGCGGGGCGACTAGAAAACTGAAACACTGGTGAGGATTGGGTGCATAGGGGCTTGGCAAGCCCCATATGCGCCTCTTGGTCCAGGCCCTGACAGGCCTTACTTTGACATGGGGCTCATGCTGAGGTCACAGTGTGAATTTGTGCCCATCAGCACTCAAGTTTGGGCGTGGCATCAGGGACCATGAAGGTTTCTCCCACCCTGAAGGTGTGACTCCATGCCAAGAGCAAGCTTTACAGCCACGGGGAAGGAGGAGTTCTGTTTTGTGCTTCCGATACCCAGCTGTTGGAGAATTGATATAATGTCTAGGTTCAGATATCTGAAAACCAAGGTTAAAAAGAGGTGACGGCATAAGACCATGGCGTGTCCGAAGTGCTGTGTGTGCGGCCAGCTGTCTCCTTGTCTGTCTGGACGTCTGGCTTCAGGCTGTGTCAGACAGAGCATAAGTGCCCAGTGCAGCCTATCCAGTTCGGGTACCGTCGAGGCCCGAGCAGGTTGATCCTCATCTGGGTTTTCTGGAGAGAGCCCCACAGGGAAACGTTTTTCTTCCATTGGGCAGACCCTGGGCTGGGTTGTGGTTCTGGAGTTCCTAGTCCGGAGGGCTTGTTTGCCAGGATTGTGAGGAAGGAAGTCTGAAAACACAAGCTAGCGTGAGGTTTGGGACCGAGGGCACGGCAGGCCCACTCTGCAGAGGCTGAATCGAGATCTCCTGCACTGAGGTCATGTCAACTATGAGAGGTGTTTCAGGCTAGAGTTTTTGTCCAGCATGGCCTCTTCCTGAAGGGTGTGGGGGCTTCATGAGGCCAGGGAGGTTTGCCTACGATGGGATTTGTAAACTACTCCAAACCTCAAGGTTTCCTTCTGCACGACAGTCGAGTGCTATTGGATGGTTCCAGGAGGCCCCATACGGAAAGACTCGAGAGCATGTGTCTAAGCATGGATGCCTGGGAACGCCACCTCATTTTCCCACTCTTTAGTCAGGACAAGGCAGGCTCAATCTGCGGGCTCCTGGGTGAGCTACCCAGAGGGGAGAGTTGAAATGGACTCTCCTGAAGATGAGTCCTACTGTGGCTTGGTGGTCTGGGAGACCTAGGAATGTGGAGGTGGCTCAGGGACTCTGCAGGATTCTCCAACCTGAGGTGTTTGACACGGCTCCAATAAGGAAGCTTCCCATGTGGAGACGAGAGGAGTTCTTTTCAGTGCCTCAGGAAAGCCCCATATCCTGTTCTTCGAACCAAAGCCTCTGAGGAGTGACACCTGGACACCAAAGCAAGAGTTGAGATTAGGGCCTAAGGGCCTGTCCAGCTCAACCTTCTATCTCTGTTTACATCTGTGTGCATGCCTTCATGGAGGTAGCAGCTCAGCTTGTGTCCGAAGGCCCCTGTGTGTACAGGGAGGCTCCCGGTAGTGGGATGTCCTCGGGGGCCTTGAGGTTTCTCATATTCTGGAGGTGTGTGGCCAAATGAATGGACAGAGTATCCCAGGAGAGAGCAGGCACGGTCCTGTGGTATGGCTCCAGGAAACTCAGCCTAGAGGCTGTGTTTGCCAGGGCTGTGGGGACAGATGTCTGAAAAAGCAAACTTGGCTCTGGTAGGGGCCAAGGTAATGGCAGGCCTGATCTCCAGTCCGTGAGGGGAGATCCTCTGGATATCAAAGGAGGGCAAGTGGGAGGCAGTCGCTCAGGCTTTTGTCTCTGGGTGTTGCTTTCACAGTGGCCGTTCAGTGTAGGGGTTGCTTCAGGGGCCGAGGAAGAGCCTTCCTCTCGGGGGATTGTCCAAGCTCCCAAGTGTTTGGGTTCATTCAGTGGGTAGGGAAGAGTACTGTTTTCTGCCAGAGGGGACCTTCCAGGAGAGGGCCTCTAGAGCACATCAGTGGGTTCCCTCAACTGGAATACACACCATCTAGTTAGTCCTGCGTGCCCATGGGCATGGCAAGCCACATATGTGGGCTCTTGGTCCAGTCACTGAGAGGTGTTACTTGAATAAGGTACTCACGCTGAGGGTCACCATGTGTGTTTGTGCCGAAGGCAGGCCTCACGCATGGGCGTGGCCTCATGGGCCATGCCATTTTCGCCTACACTGAAGGTTTGACTCACTGCAAGCAGCAAGGTTTCTTGCCATGGGGAAGGAGGGGTTCTGACTTGTGCATCAGGTTCCCCCCTGTGCAGGGATTGGAGATAAGGTCTAGGTTCCGATGACTGAAAACCGAGGTTGGGAATGGATGGTGGCCTAAGGCAGTGGCGGGTCCAATGTGCTGGGTGTGCAGCCAGCTGTGTCGGTGTCTGTTAGAAGGTCTGGTCTCAGGATATTTGCGACAGAGCATCACTGTTTAAGGTAGCCTATGCAATTGGGGTGTTGCCGAGGGCCAAGCAGTTTGATCCTCATTTGGGGTTTCTGGGCAGCACCATAGACAAAGTTTTTCTCCTGGGAGGCAGGCAGAGTACTTCATTGTGGCCCCAGATTTCCCAGTAGGGAGGGTTTGTGAGCCAGGAGTGTGAGGACGGAAGTCTAGGAACACAAGCTAAAGTGAGGATTGGAGCCAAGGGCAGAGTAGGCCCACTCTGCAGAGGCTGAATCAACATCTCCTGCATCTGAAGTCAGGCTGAGGATTAGACGTTGGCTGAGGCTGGAGTATGTGTCCATGATGGCACCTTCATGAAGCGGGGGCCTCATGAGGCCAAGGAAGTTTACCCACGCTGAGATTGGAGGTTGCCCCAAACCACAAGGTTTCCTTCTGCGGGACATTCGAGTCCTGTTGCATGGCTCCAGGACATACCATACGGAAGGACTGGAGAGCACGGTTCGAAGGATGGATCCCTGTCCAGCATGCCTCGCATTCCCATTGGCCATTAGCCACAAGATATGTTTGATCTGCTGCCTCTGGGGCACGCTACCCAGGGGGCTGAGTGAAATGGCCTCTCCTGAGGATGCGTCATAATGTGCGCTTGGGTCCATGGAGACCTTGGAATGTGCTGGTTGTTCAGTGGCCCTGCGGAACTCTCCTACCTGAAGGGTTTGATACATCCCCAGTAAGTAAGCTCCCCATGTGGAGGCGAGAGAGGATTGGTTTGGTGCCTCAGAAAAGCCTCGTGTGCTGGTCTTCGAAAACATTCCTCTGAGGACGGACACATAGAAACCAAAGCTAAGGTCCAGATTAGAGCCTGGGGGCCTGTCCATTTCAACCTTCTGTCTCTGGGGACACTGTCTGAGAGTCTAAGTGGAGATAGTTGCTCCGCTGTTGTAAGAGAGCCCCTCTTAATCCAGGGTGGTTTACACTATTGATGGCCTCAGGGGCCTTGGAGCTTTTCCCTAACCTGTAGGGTTGTGGTCAATGGATTGGGCACACTTGCCTTGGAGAGGGCAGGCACAATCTTTCGCTGTGGCTCCAGAGGCCCTAGCCTGGAGGTTGTGTGGGTCAAGGCTGTGGGCACAGAAGTCTGAAAACACAAACTCAGCTTATGAGTGGCGCCTAGGGTATGGCAGGCCAGATGTACAGCCCGAGAGGGAGCTCCTGGGCCTCTGAAACAAGGGCGAGTGGGAGGCGTTCCTTCAGGCTTTTGTCTCTGGATGTTGTGTCCGGGATAGCCGTGGATTGGAGGGGTGGCCTCAGGGACTGTGGACGAGTATCCCTCTCTGGGGATTTGTCCCAGCTCCCAAGAGTTTGGGGTCATTTTGTGGGAAGGGTGGAGTCGTGTTGTCTGGCTCATGTGTCTCTCCAAGAAAGGTATTCCAGAGCAGAGCCCCAGGTACAGGCGGGGCGACTAGAAAACTGAAACACTGGTGAGGATTGGGTGCATAGGGGCTTGGCAAGCCCCATATGCGCCTCTTGGTCCAGGCCCTGACAGGCCTTACTTTGACATGGGGCTCATGCTGAGGTCACAGTGTGAATTTGTGCCCATCAGCACTCAAGTTTGGGCGTGGCATCAGGGACCATGAAGGTTTCTCCCACCCTGAAGGTGTGACTCCATGCCAAGAGCAAGCTTTACAGCCACGGGGAAGGAGGAGTTCTGTTTTGTGCTTCCGATACCCAGCTGTTGGAGAATTGATATAATGTCTAGGTTCAGATATCTGAAAACCAAGGTTAAAAAGAGGTGACGGCATAAGACCATGGCGTGTCCGAAGTGCTGTGTGTGCGGCCAGCTGTCTCCTTGTCTGTCTGGACGTCTGGCTTCAGGCTGTGTCAGACAGAGCATAAGTGCCCAGTGCAGCCTATCCAGTTCGGGTACCGTCGAGGCCCGAGCAGGTTGATCCTCATCTGGGTTTTCTGGAGAGAGCCCCACAGGGAAACGTTTTTCTTCCATTGGGCAGACCCTGGGCTGGGTTGTGGTTCTGGAGTTCCTAGTCCGGAGGGCTTGTTTGCCAGGATTGTGAGGAAGGAAGTCTGAAAACACAAGCTAGCGTGAGGTTTGGGACCGAGGGCACGGCAGGCCCACTCTGCAGAGGCTGAATCGAGATCTCCTGCACTGAGGTCATGTCAACTATGAGAGGTGTTTCAGGCTAGAGTTTTTGTCCAGCATGGCCTCTTCCTGAAGGGTGTGGGGGCTTCATGAGGCCAGGGAGGTTTGCCTACGATGGGATTTGTAAACTACTCCAAACCTCAAGGTTTCCTTCTGCACGACAGTCGAGTGCTATTGGATGGTTCCAGGAGGCCCCATACGGAAAGACTCGAGAGCATGTGTCTAAGCATGGATGCCTGGGAACGCCACCTCATTTTCCCACTCTTTAGTCAGGACAAGGCAGGCTCAATCTGCGGGCTCCTGGGTGAGCTACCCAGAGGGGAGAGTTGAAATGGACTCTCCTGAAGATGAGTCCTACTGTGGCTTGGTGGTCTGGGAGACCTAGGAATGTGGAGGTGGCTCAGGGACTCTGCAGGATTCTCCAACCTGAGGTGTTTGACACGGCTCCAATAAGGAAGCTTCCCATGTGGAGACGAGAGGAGTTCTTTTCAGTGCCTCAGGAAAGCCCCATATCCTGTTCTTCGAACCAAAGCCTCTGAGGAGTGACACCTGGACACCAAAGCAAGAGTTGAGATTAGGGCCTAAGGGCCTGTCCAGCTCAACCTTCTATCCCTGTTTACATCTGTGTGCATGCCTTCATGGAGGTAGCAGCTCAGCTTGTGTCCGAAGGCCCCTGTGTGTACAGGGAGGCTCCCGGTAGTGGGATGTCCTCGGGGGCCTTGAGGTTTCTCATATTCTGGAGGTGTGTGGCCAAATGAATGGACAGAGTATCCCAGGAGAGAGCAGGCACGGTCCTGTGGTATGGCTCCAGGAAACTCAGCCTAGAGGCTGTGTTTGCCAGGGCTGTGGGGACAGATGTCTGAAAAAGCAAACTTGGCTCTGGTAGGGGCCAAGGTAATGGCAGGCCTGATCTCCAGTCCGTGAGGGGAGATCCTCTGGATATCAAAGGAGGGCAAGTGGGAGGCAGTCGCTCAGGCTTT
Organism: Mustela nivalis; assembly: GCF_964662115.1. NCBI lineage: Eukaryota > Metazoa > Chordata > Mammalia > Carnivora > Mustelidae > Mustela > Mustela nivalis. The sequence goes on along the minus strand of NW_028134477.1, from coordinate 3,595 downwards.
TGTCTCTGGGTGTTGCTTTCACAGTGGCCGTTCAGTGTAGGGGTTGCTTCAGGGGCCGAGGAAGAGCCTTCCTCTCGGGGGATTGTCCAAGCTCCCAAGTGTTTGGGTTCATTCAGTGGGTAGGGAAGAGTACTGTTTTCTGCCACAGGGGACCTTCCAGGAGAGGGCCTCTAGAGCACATCAGTGGGTTCCCTCAACTGGAATACACACCATCTAGTTAGTCCTGCGTGCCTATGGGCATGGCAAGCCACATATGTGGGCTCTTGGTCCAGTCACTGAGAGGTGTTACTTGAATAAGGTACTCACGCTGAGGGTCACCATGTGTGTTTGTGCCGAAGGCAGGCCTCACGCATGGGCGTGGCCTCATGGGCCATGCCATTTTCGCCTACACTGAAGGTTTGACTCACTGCCAGCAGCAAGGTTTCTTGCCATGGGGAAGGAGGGGTTCTGACTTGTGCATCAGGTTCCCCCCTGTGCAGGGATTGGAGATAAGGTCTAGGTTCCGATGACTGAAAACCGAGGTTGGGAATGGATGGTGGCCTAAGGCAGTGGCGGGTCCAATGTGCTGGGTGTGCAGCCAGCTGTGTCGGTGTCTGTTAGAAGGTCTGGTCTCAGGATATTTGCGACAGAGCATCACTGTTTAAGGTAGCCTATGCAATTGGGGTGTTGCCGAGGGCCAAGCAGTTTGATCCTCATTTGGGGTTTCTGGGCAGCACCATAGACAAAGTTTTTCTCCTGGGAGGCAGGCAGAGTACTTCATTGTGGCCCCAGATTTCCCAGTAGGGAGGGTTTGTGAGCCAGGAGTGTGAGGACGGAAGTCTAGGAACACAAGCTAAAGTGAGGATTGGAGCCAAGGGCAGAGTAGGCCCACTCTGCAGAGGCTGAATCAACATCTCCTGCATCTGAAGTCAGGCTGAGGATTAGACGTTGGCTGAGGCTGGAGTATGTGTCCATGATGGCACCTTCATGAAGCGGGGGCCTCATGAGGCCAAGGAAGTTTACCCACGCTGAGATTGGAGGTTGCCCCAAACCACAAGGTTTCCTTCTGCGGGACATTCGAGTCCTGTTGCATGGCTCCAGGACATACCATACGGAAGGACTGGAGAGCACGGTTCGAAGGATGGATCCCTGTCCAGCATGCCTCGCATTCCCATTGGCCATTAGCCACAAGATATGTTTGATCTGCTGCCTCTGGGGCACGCTACCCAGGGGGCTGAGTGAAATGGCCTCTCCTGAGGATGCGTCATAATGTGCGCTTGGGTCCATGGAGACCTTGGAATGTGCTGGTTGTTCAGTGGCCCTGCGGAACTCTCCTACCTGAAGGGTTTGATACATCCCCAGTAAGTAAGCTCCCCATGTGGAGGCGAGAGAGGATTGGTTTGGTGCCTCAGAAAAGCCTCGTGTGCTGGTCTTCGAAAACATTCCTCTGAGGACGGACACATAGAAACCAAAGCTAAGGTCCAGATTAGAGCCTGGGGGCCTGTCCATTTCAACCTTCTGTCTCTGGGGACACTGTCTGAGAGTCTAAGTGGAGATAGTTGCTCCGCTGTTGTAAGAGAGCCCCTCTTAATCCAGGGTGGTTTACACTATTGATGGCCTCAGGGGCCTTGGAGCTTTTCCCTAACCTGTAGGGTTGTGGTCAATGGATTGGGCACACTTGCCTTGGAGAGGGCAGGCACAATCTTTCGCTGTGGCTCCAGAGGCCCTAGCCTGGAGGTTGTGTGGGTCAAGGCTGTGGGCACAGAAGTCTGAAAACACAAACTCAGCTTATGAGTGGCGCCTAGGGTATGGCAGGCCGGATGTACAGCCCGAGAGGGAGCTCCTGGGCCTCTGAAACAAGGGCGAGTGGGAGGCGTTCCTTCAGGCTTTTGTCTCTGGATGTTGTGTCCGGGATAGCCGTGGATTGGAGGGGTGGCCTCAGGGACTGTGGACGAGTATCCCTCTCTGGGGATTTGTCCCAGCTCCCAAGAGTTTGGGGTCATTTTGTGGGAAGGGTGGAGTCGTGTTGTCTGGCTCATGTGTCTCTCCAAGAAAGGTATTCCAGAGCAGAGCCCCAGGTACAGGCGGGGCGACTAGAAAACTGAAACACTGGTGAGGATTGGGTGCATAGGGGCTTGGCAAGCCCCATATGCGCCTCTTGGTCCAGGCCCTGACAGGCCTTACTTTGACATGGGGCTCATGCTGAGGTCACAGTGTGAATTTGTGCCCATCAGCACTCAAGTTTGGGCGTGGCATCAGGGACCATGAAGGTTTCTCCCACCCTGAAGGTGTGACTCCATGCCAAGAGCAAGCTTTACAGCCACGGGAAGGAGGAGTTCTGTTTTGTGCTTCCGATACCCAGCTGTTGGAGAATTGATATAATGTCTAGGTTCAGATATCTGAAAACCAAGGTTAAAAAGAGGTGACGGCATAAGACCATGGCGTGTCCGAAGTGCTGTGTGTGCGGCCAGCTGTCTCCTTGTCTGTCTGGACGTCTGGCTTCAGGCTGTGTCAGACAGAGCATAAGTGCCCAGTGCAGCCTATCCAGTTCGGGTACCGTCGAGGCCCGAGCAGGTTGATCCTCATCTGGGTTTTCTGGAGAGAGCCCCACAGGGAAACGTTTTCTTCCATTGGGCAGACCCTGGCTGGGTTGTGGTTCTGGAGTTCCTAGTCCGGAGGGCTTGTTTGCCAGGATTGTGAGGAAGGAAGTCTGAAAACACAAGCTAGCGTGAGGTTTGGGACCGAGGGCACGGCAGGCCCACTCTGCAGAGGCTGAATCGAGATCTCCTGCACTGAGGTCATGTCAACTATGAGAGGTGTTTCAGGCTAGAGTTTTTGTCCAGCATGGCCTCTTCCTGAAGGGTGTGGGGGCTTCATGAGGCCAGGGAGGTTTGCCTACGATGGGATTTGTAAACTACTCCAAACCTCAAGGTTTCCTTCTGCACGACAGTCGAGTGCTATTGGATGGTTCCAGGAGGCCCCATACGGAAAGACTCGAGAGCATGTGTCTAAGCATGGATGCCTGGGAACGCCACCTCATTTTCCCACTCTTTAGTCAGGACAAGGCAGGCTCAATCTGCGGGCTCCTGGGTGAGCTACCCAGAGGGGAGAGTTGAAATGGACTCTCCTGAAGATGAGTCCTACTGTGGCTTGGTGGTCTGGGAGACCTAGGAATGTGGAGGTGGCTCAGGGACTCTGCAGGATTCTCCAACCTGAGGTGTTTGACACGGCTCCAATAAGGAAGCTTCCCATGTGGAGACGAGAGGAGTTCTTTTCAGTGCCTCAGGAAAGCCCCATATCCTGTTCTTCGAACCAAAGCCTCTGAGGAGTGACACCTGGACACCAAAGCAAGAGTTGAGATTAGGGCCTAAGGGCCTGTCCAGCTCAACCTTCTATCTCTGTTTACATCTGTGTGCATGCCTTCATGGAGGTAGCAGCTCAGCTTGTGTCCGAAGGCCCCTGTGTGTACAGGGAGGCTCCCGGTAGTGGGATGTCCTCGGGGGCCTTGAGGTTTCTCATATTCTGGAGGTGTGTGGCCAAATGAATGGACAGAGTATCCCAGGAGAGAGCAGGCACGGTCCTGTGGTATGGCTCCAGGAAACTCAGCCTAGAGGCT